>NC_091454.1:13536055-13826055 GCF_027789765.1 Dendropsophus ebraccatus | reverse complement strand
GGGTAGTGCTCCTAACAGTCTTACCAAACCGGGGAGTAAAGTGCACGGGAACGGCGCCGAGGAAGAAGGTAAGAGATATAAGCTCATCATCTTCATGTCCTGCGTAATAGGGACATAGCAGGTTAGAGTCGTCTAACCTATTGATAGTTCCCCTTTAAGCCTGAGACATTAAGCAGCGGTGAACCTAAATCTCCTTCATCTATTGTTTGGTGTCTTCTTCTGTATGAATCATTCTCACCCTGGTACAGCTGAAGGATGTGACTCGGTCATGAAATGCGTCAGTCAGTGTCACAGCAGAGAGGCCGACTCCCTCGGGGACCAACACAGAAATATTCAATGGAATACAACAATTGTCTCGACCTGGCTCTATTATAGATGTGACCCCCAAGTACCGATATATAATATATTATATTATAGTCAGGATGTCCTGTATGGAGTGTCGCGCACATACTGTACGTCCAGCCATCTGGAGACATCAAGGATAAGAACATAGAAGATAACAGATGCCACTCCTGGTTCCATGGGGTAAAAGGGGGCACAGTGCGAGACCAATGGACCACCCGGGATAGCTGCCCACTGGCATAGGTGCACTGGATCACAAAAACATTGCGTATTTTGACCTGGTGGAGCCATCTAGGCCGAATCACCAGACATATGTGAACTGGCCTTGAATCTACCACCACCATCATCCATAGTGTGTATAGGGAGACATCATCTTATGCCTATAGCCAGCTAGCAGGTATAGAGGTCACTATGGGGTCCAACAACTCCACAGGCCCATTTCTCCTCAGACACAAGGTGCAGTTAGGTGTGATATACGTATAGGGTGGTATGACGCCTCAGTTACCCCGGCTGTGTGCGTTATCCCTTCCTATATGCACTTTGTTACAGTTCTATATAACACTGATGCCTTTATAAGCCGCCTAGTATTTAGTAACAGGGTATCCCACACCTCAATACCGCTATCTGTCATTTCCAGCTCTCTCGGTCTGGCAATGGTCTCCTCCTCCTCCGGGTGCACAGGACACAGTCTATAGGGTCGCTGTGCCCTCCTTGCTCCCTTCCAGGCCTCATCTGAAGACATCTTAGTAATGACAAGATATGACTTTTTAAAATATACTCACTTATTAGTGGGTAGTTGGTGCCCACTGTAGGTATAAGTAGGTAGGTGACCCCTTGCAAGTAGCCAGGTGCCCCACTATAGGTAGATAGGTGCCCCCCAGTGAGTAGCTACTGCAGTCGGTAGTTGTCTCTTTAGGTAGCCAGGTGTCCCCAAAAGGTAGATGGTGCCCCCAGTAGGTATATGCCCCCAAGGAAGTAGTTGCCCCCTATCGGTAGACAGGTGCTCCCCCCCCCCCCCAGTAGCTGTTGCCTCCAGTAGATATATGCCCCTAAGTAGGTAGTTGCCCCCTTGCAAGTAGCCAGGTGCCCCCTATAGGTAGATAGGTGTCCCCCAGTAGGTATATCCCCATAAGAAAGTAGTTGCCCCCTATTGGTAGACAGGTGCCCCACTATGGGCAGATAATCCTAGTAGGTAGTTGTCTCTTTAGGTAGCCAGGTGTCCCCCATAGGTGGACAGATGTCCCCAGTAGGTATATACCTCTAAGTAAGTAGTTGCCCCTATGGGTAGAGAGAAGCCCCCCGCCCCCAGTAGGTAGCTGGTGCTCCAAATAGATAAATGCCCCTAAGTAGGTAGTTGCCCTCTTGCAAGTAGGGTTGCCTCAACCAGTAGGTATTAATCCCCTAGTAGGTGTTAGCACCCAGTAAGTAGTTGCCCCCCTTTATGTAGCCAGGTGACCGCTTAGATAGATGGGTGTCCCCAGTAGGTAGCTGATACCCCCAGTGTGTATATGCCTACTTGTTCTCCCCCCTTCTATGTGACCTCCTTGCTTCCCTCAAGGCCTCATCTGAAGACGAGTCGGTGATGACAAGACATGACTTCAGAAATACAGTCACTTAAAGTTTCCATATTCTGTGTCTTCCCAGCTGTAAGTACGTGATGCGTCCCGCGCCAAGTCACCGTCATCAGATCTCATTTTAAAGTCTTATTACGAGTTTAGTAATTAAATTGATTTGCCCCCCCGGGGGGCCGGCGCTGTAGACGTCTATACGCGGCATGTTAATGAAGTCCACAACAAAGTGAGATGTGAGTCGATACCTGGGGCTGGCGCTTTCATCTTCTGCTGGAGTCTGGGTAGAGAAGCTGAACACATGACAGCGCTGTCTGCCAACACCTCTGGGACCCCTGTGAGCTATAGGTAGCAGAGAGATGACTGCTATGTCCGTATACCATATGGCATTAAGGGTAAATTCACACAGGGTTGCAGAAATTGACGCAATCATCTTCGTACAATTTTTTTTTTCCCACTCGAGTCCCAGAAACGTCTAAAGAAATGTGCAGGATGTGAATTCATCTTTCTTGTCGAGCCAGGTCCACCGAGAAGTTTATACTGACCCATATAGTAGAGCCACTAACCCTATGGCGGTGTCCCTGCAGTCACTTTCCATGCCCTGTCCATACTACCGTCAATGGTTCCATCAGATTTGACCAGGCTGAGTTACTCTTCCCAACAGTCGGAACTTGGTGGATCACCATTGTAGGTCAAAGGGGTCCAATGGGCAATGTTAGTGTCCATCGTTCAATGATATATCTACAACAGAGCGTATGGTTACATGTTCCAGAAATGCTGCCAATGTCAAGGTCACCTTTGAGGTCCATGGGGAAAATCCACAATAAATCCACTGCAGATCCAACATGTGGTTGGAAACCTCAACCATTTTGCTTCTTTCTTGGCACAAGGAAGTGAAATGTCAGTAGGCTTATGCTGTCCTATCTCAGGGTAGCATAATCTAGTGACAGAGAAGCTGAATAGTATGATGTATCACTTATATGGTTTTGTGCAGCTGATCCAGAAATCTCCTCCTGAATATCATAGACAATAAGTAGTCCTCTCCATTATGTGCATGAGCCCAGTAATACTGGATATTAATGAGAAGCAGAAAACTCTGCCCTCCAGCTGTTGATTGGCAGTTATCTATCCATGCTGTGTATAGGCAGTCAACTGTCAATCAGCAGCTGGAGGGCGGGGAGAGGGGTGTGGCAAGAATCCTATTCTCCTGCATATTAGGAGAACGGCTGAACAAAATTGTGTAAGTTATACACCGATCTGTTCAGTATTTCTATTCACTAGTTTATGCTGCCCCCATTTAAGGCGGCATAAACCTAGTGACAGATTCCCTTTAAGGCTCTATTACATTAAGCGATTATATGGCCTGAGGAACAAGGTCAGTGGTCATGATCGTTCTTTGGCCCATCGCTTCCTTTCGACTAGCTAAAGACCATCGTTTATTAGCAATGTAATAGAGGATGTGTGGCCAACTAAAGATGGGAGAAGCGGGCCAAATGAACAACCCATTGGTCTGTGCCTCCATCCTTGCACATTCCATTGATGGCCTGTGCCTCTCTCCTTGCACATTCCATTGATGCTCTGTGCGTCCCTCCTTGAACGTTGGTTTACTCTTGTAATAGACCCCAATCTATGATACCTCCTCCTCCATAATTTTACTTTTTCCCAGCACCCCATATCTGCCGTAGGGAATCCATGTATGTCTTGCCGTCTTGGTTACAATGTCTCCAGACTATATGAATACTGATGGCTGGATGCCTTCTTTCCACGCCCGGACACCAATGCAACTCGTCCTCCTCCATTTCACTAGTGTGAGGTGTTAATCTCCAGGCTGGGGCAGCACCCTCTACAGGCTGACAACACACCCATGATGAGCTCATGGAGGTTCCTGTGGCACGTCAGGACACCAATGAATCACCACTAGTGGGTGTGAGTGTCAGATCAGCATTTGCTGGAGGTGTAACCAACTTCCCTGTACAGACACGTCTTCACCCTCTGCATCATATGTAGATCAGGCTCTTAAAGGGGCACTCCGGCTTCAGCAACTAAATCCTATAATTTCTCTAATTTTTTTATAAAAATTACTTGACTTTTGCATATGAGATGGACCCTCAATTTCCCTTGAAACCACTCCAACAACAATAAAAACAGACTATTAAATGAAGGTTAAAAACACACTTTTTGGTGTAAAGATGGCCATAGCTTTATTTAAATCACAGGACTAAAACAATCACAGGAGTCAGGTGACGTGGTAGGTCACTGGGATTCACGTATACTGTGAGATCCCCAGCTGTCTGCCATACAGCACTCGGCCAGACAGCGTTAAAGGGGGGCGGCACGCTCTGGCTTGCCATTCTAGCAGAGACAGTCTACTTTAAGGGCCCCAATGACCCTACTGAAGATCCTCAAGGGAACCACAGTGCCCGCCCCTGGATGACGTTACCATTCTGACATCCTTAAGGCTGGCCACTTCCAAGGCTCAGCCCGTTTACCACCATTTAACATCCTCTATGAGTTTAAAGGAGTCCACCATAACTTACACGTGCCGCTAAACCAAAGCTGTAACAGATATTTTATTTTTTTATTTATTATTTTAATTTTTTTTTTTTTTTTAATCTTTTACACATTTTTTCCACACTTAATTCAATGCCATGTACATATAACTTAAAACTACAAGTCCAGGCAAAAACTTTGAAAATTTAAAACCTCGACACATAAAGAGTCATCCTCCAGCACTCAGGAGAGGAAAAAACCCCTGTGGAGGAAACCTCTAGGGAACCATGGCTGAAGGATTAATCTTCCCTTGGGCATAGAGGCTTAATGCCAAACTGTAACTAATCAAATGAAAATAAAATCGATATCGTCATTGCATATGGTACCAGCGCCATAAAAAGATAGAGAAAATGTGTCTTCTCGTATTAAAATAAACGACCACCAGGGGAGATTTATCAAACATGGTGTAAAGTGAAAGTGTCTCAGTTGCCCCTAGCAACCAATCAGATTCCTCCTTTTATTCCTCACAGACTCTTTGGAAAATGAAAGGTGGAATCTGATTGGTTGCTAGGGGCAACTGAGCCACTTTCACTTCACACCATGTTTGATAAATCTGCCCTACCGTATACAGGGAGGGAAAAATAATGCCAGAATTGCAAATTTTTTTTGCACAATCCCCTCAAAAAAATAAAAAGTGATCAAAACCCCCCATATATATCACAATTATACCAATAAAAGTTCCAGATCATCATGAAAAAGGGATAGAAAAATAAAGGGGTCAGAAAAGGGCAATTAAAAAAAACGAATAATTTTTTATTTTAAGTTTGTTTTTTTCTCGAATCAACTGGCGACAGAAAGTTATATAGTTTTGTAATTTATTTCCATTTAAAAATCTCCAGTATCCCAGTACCTATAAGCTACTGTATGTCCTGCAGGAAGTGGTGTATTCTTTCCAGTCTAACACAGTGCTCTCTGCTGCCACCTCTGTCCATGTCAGGAACTGTCCAGAGCAAATCCCCATTGAAAACCTTTCCTGCTCTGGACACTTCCTGACATGGACAGAGGTGGCAGCAGAGAGCACTGTGTCAGACTGGAAAGAATAAACCACTTCCTGCAGGACATACAGCAGCTGATCTTCTAATTTATGGTGAAAAAGTGATACTATAGTGTCAGTAAGGGGTTAATTGGAACCTTCATTGTTTACATAACAAGATCTGCTGGTCATGTGATGCGCACCCAGGTGCTTGTTACTGATCTAGTGCAGTCATCAGGGATCTGTGCCGCTGTGTTGGTTATAGAATGTTCCCTATAGGGAGTTGGAGATAAACGCCGCTAAATTAATGGCGCTTATAGTTGTCCTTACAATGTTATTGATGATGAATCATCTGCTCCTATGTGAAGACATTGCACAATGCACCTTCCTAATTGTGTCACCAGAGGGCAGCAAAGTACCAGAAATCCTCCACAGTGTGTAACTGGTTTCATTCCCGATCATATAAATACAGGGGGCAGATTCATGAGGTAAAAACCAATGGAAATGGGGATTAATGACCATGAGACAATCCAATATTAACCTGTGGGTAATCTATAATATCAGTTTAGTCTGAAACGCGTCGTTTAGAGGGGTTATCCCAATTTTATAGGTTATCATCTATCCAAGACATGACTAGCTGATCAGTGGGGGTCTGAACAATAAAAAACCCCACTGATCATAGGAGCGGAAGTACCGCTAGCAGTGCACATGCTCGACCACCGCTCCATCCATTCTCTATGGGACTTCCAAACATTGTAGACAATGGTCAGAAGCCCCATGGAGGGTGATGATCACAGGGGTCCCAGTGGTCGGACCCCCACAGATTAGCTAGTTCTCTAGATCTTATTGGTCGTCTTCCAGTAGTATCAATACAAGTGATAAGTAAAGTAGACATTGAGATGTTTCTACCCTTTAAGAGTCCCGAATTATGGTATATAGTAACCCCGGGCCCTTATCACACAGTCTGTCTGCTGATGATAGGAAACAAGACCGGACAGGAACTGGAAAACCCTGTATCAGCAGAAATGGGGGAGACCTAACCTTGTATCACATCCACACCAATCAGCCAGAACAATAAAACCACTGACAGGCAAGTAATATTATCTGGAGGCAACGGGGACAGTCATTGGTGGGATACGCCAGGCGGAAAGTGATCGTTTAGTTCTTGGAAGCGGAAAAGTGGACAAACGTGAGGCTGCATTCATACTTTCCGTTAAATTGTATTTTAGGAACCATTGAAATCAATTCATGTTCGTGTGACCCCCACCACGAAAAAAAATCGGACATGTCCTAGTGCGGAGAAGGATCGTGGAACGGATCCCCCAATAGAAGTGTAGCCCTCCTCCCCGACGGGAGCGTATGATCTGACAACTACTTGACTACTTCCCTCATGCCGGTCGGTGTTCACCAGAAGTTGAGTGGACTACGCTGGTTTGTGCTGGCGCCGGGAGAAGAAGGCAACGAGGGACCACGCCACTTCTGGTGAACGTGTGTAAGGCGGCCGGCACGTGGGGAGTAGGCGAGTGGTTGTCAGATTATGCGCTCCTGTCATCCGTGGGGGTGGGGATGGGGTGCTACACTTCTGTTTAGGGATCCGTGAGGAATCGAACATGTAATATTTGTTCACGGTGGTGGTCGCGGCATGGATCGTGTCAATGAATTGATTTGAATGGTTCCTAAAATTGTTCGTTGTTGTGGATCCATGACCACGTACAATTTTACCGGACATGTGAATGCAACTTTAGGCTATGTTCACACTATGTATGTGTGCGGCTGTATTTTTTATGCGGCTGTAAATGTGCGGATGAAACTCCGGCCGTGGGAAAAAATAGACATGCGGCTGAAAACATACGGTCATTTACTTGGAAATCTGGTTCAACTAAAAATAACAAATAAAATCTTAGGAAAGTGATGCAAACACCTCTGGATGCATCTGGGAAAGCAGGGAACACAGTTTACATGAATCGCTATTACCGGGGTTTGCGATCCTCTGCAGTAATGCCGATGCCTCTCATGGTTAATCTATTGAATTAATAAAACACATTTTCGTTGTAATAAAGTCCCTTTCATTGTTCAATAATTAAATTTAAACGATTCCATCATTTTGCAATTAAATATACTGTAAAAATAAATATATATATATAAATAAATGTATATTTATATATATATTTATTTTTTGACAGTATATTTAATTGCACAATGATGGATTCGTTAGAATTAAATTATTGAACAACGAAAGGGACTTTATTACAAAGAAAATGTGTTTTATTAATTTAATATATTAACTATTAGAGGCATTGGCATTCGGCATCATTGCCGGCTATTTTTGAAGTACTCCGTACGGACCGCCTGTCAATCCACGGCCGCATTTCCAGCCGCAAACAATGGTCTTGCTCATTTTTTACGGGTCCGTTTACGATCGGGCCGTAGAGTCATACATAGTGTGCACTGTGCAGCCGTATATCCTATACTTTCCAGCGTACGCATGAACCGGAAAAATCCGGCCGTTGATTTACCGCCCGTAATACAGCCGCACAGATACAGAGTGTTAACCTAGCCAAAGGATCTAACAAGGGTCAAATGGTGATGTGTAGACCCCAGGGTCGCATCATCTTCACAATGGGTGGTCTATTGGGATGTTCCTAGTGGTTAAAAGTGATCTAAGTGATCAATGTTTTCCAGGACTCCCTATGCTCAGGTCCGGACTAACCCGAGTGTGCGTGATGATGTGGCATCTTTCCCGTGCTCCGATACCATCGATGATTCTTCTGACCCCTCTTCTTTCTCCAGGGCTTCGGAAGACACGTCTCATAGACTCGTTGGTTCTTCCCACAAGGTTTTCTGCAGAGTGTGAAAAGGTCTCCTTTAAATCTGGATTCTAGGAATCCCCCATGTGACCGACAAGCGGATCCAGCGCCTGGGAATAAGAGTGTGGGTGTGTATTGGGCAATATTCTGACTCGCTGAAACACTGATCTTTTCATCGACTACTGTGTCAGCACCATAATGTTGAAATTCCATACGGCTTGTTTTATATTGTAAGGAATGTTTGCACCCAAAGAGGTCGAGGGGAAGGGGGGGGCTCTCTCTATATAACTGGAAAGAGTTGCCATTCTGGGGTCTGGTATTGTTAAGGTCCTTCTTGTGGAGCCAAAAGGTTCTAACAGTAGTTAAGTCCTGGAGTCTATAGGCCTGTGATGTCCCCCTGTGGCAGCAGATCCTGTGCGGTGTGAGGTGTGACCTCCATATCCCTGTGATATCTCCCGTGTGGTGGCCCGGGCTCCATGGATGGGACCTGTATCTCCAGAACATCCCACACATGATGGAACAGACTGATATCAGTTGAATCTGGAGGCCCAGTCACCACCTTGATCTCTTTGTCCTGAACAATGTCTGCAGTGCATCCCCCCTGGGCATTATCCTGCTGATAGAGGCCGCTGCCATTAGGGGGTCCCACTGCCACGAAGGAGGAGACTTGGTGTGTACAATGGTTACATAGGTGGGACAGTAACATCCACATGATGACACTTATCTTCTTCCCATAGAGCATCCTGGTGCCATCTCTTCCCCTGGTAAGTGACACTCATGCACCCGACCGTGAACATGATCCATCAGACCAGGAACCTTCTTCCATTGCTCTATGGTCCCCATTATTGGCCCCCATAGTGGTGGACAAGAAGCGGCATGGACACGCCAGTCTGCAATGTCCTGTGTGATCTGTCTCCTTTGTATGATAACCAGCAGGAAGTTCTTCAGCATTTTGTGGTAGAGCACCTCCTCTGTGGGATCGGACTTGACATGGTAGCCTCTATTACCATATATATCAATGAGCCTTTGGATACCCACGACCCACAATTATGTATTATGTATTACTATATAACAGTAACAGGTAATGTACCAGGAGTTTTTCTTCTGTGAACCTGAGACATGGAATGAACTCCCGTCAGTGTTTGCACAGGAACAAGCCTATCCCACTCCCACCCAGCCCTCCAGAAGAAGCCAAACCCGAACGGTGGAGGAGATGGAACAGCTCCACTAAGAACTTCTTAACCCTTTATGGATGTGACCTAGTTTACTACCTGATGCAACCTGATAGGTGTTAAGGTGTCCATATGGGCTAAACTTGGTTGAACCTACTGCCTTCGTGTTCGGCCAACTAAGGTGTATAGTGGCCTCCATAGTTTTCCAGCAAAGATGATATCCATACGCGCTTTTATTACAGAGTATGACCCTAACCTTCTGGACTATGCCGGCTCCCCTGCACTATGTTTGATTCTCCTGTGTAACCTTGGTTTGCTTGACTACCAACCTATGCTGCCCGTAGCTACCTTGGACCATACACGCACTTCAAGAGCCTTGAACTTGGCCAATATCCAAACTTGTGTCTTCCTATTCCCTCACTGGTTAGCACCAGAATCTCTTGGCCAGTGGGCTAGCCACCACCTGTATTTTAACAGGCCCCAAAGGTAGCCCCCTACCCCGCCAGACCTTCATCCGAAGAAGGTTAAAGGAGAACTCCAGGCTGGGGTGAAGTGCTGGAGAAAGTTAGGATGAAAGACGTAACATAGTCTCACCTCCCCTGCTCCCATGCTGGTGCTGGTATCCCACAACCATGGTTCCCTGGTCCCAGACGCTTCTGGGGACCTGGGACGTGACATTCCAGGCCCGCTCGGCCAGTCAGTGGCTGTAGCTGGGTCCCGCCTCAGACGCTGACTGGCTGAGCAGACCTAACAAGTCACGTCCCAGGTCCCCACCCAGACCCCGAGGGACCGTGGCTTTGGGATACCGGCACCAGCGCCGAAATAAGGGAAGTGAGAACATGTTACTTTTTCATCCTCCCTCTCCCATCACCCCCAGCCCAGAGTTCTCCTTTAAAGAGTACCTGTCATCAAAAAGAACTTTTGATGTGCCATCATCGCGTCTCACAGCTGTGATCAAAAGATATAGCCGGGGAGAGAGCACGGCAGAAGCGAGATCCACTCCCGGCCACTTGCTAAATTTCGACACTGTAACCTTATAGACAACCTTATACACTGTCTGAATTGGCTGCTGCGCAGTGACTGGCACTTTGTATCTCCCCGGCTATATCACTCGATCACTGCGGGTCCTAGCAGTGACACCTGTTGTGATCAATAACTGATGACATGTCAAAAGTTATTTTTGATGACAGTGACTCTTTTAAAGGGTGAAAAACAAGAGGCTACTTAGACGTTGCCTTTGGGAATGGCCCACTGTCAAACCAGTTAGGCGACTTGCGTTTGTTCTTAGGTTGTACTATTTTTCCACAATACTTAACTTTTTATTCTATTTTTATGGCAACAGAAACTCTGGCACTGCTTTTTATTTATTTATTTTTTCCTTTTATAGTATTTTCAGTGACATAAAACTCAAAAGTCGCTTTACAGTTCGGTCATACCGACTATGTATAGTTTTTAGCTTGAGTTTGATTTTTTTCTTTCCATTTACATCTTTACTTTTTAAATTTTTTTTTTAGAAAACTTTCCTTTTTTAACTTTTATTAGCTTTTCTTTTTTTTAGTCCTATTGAGTGACTTTAATGGGCAATCCTCTGATCACTCTATAATACACAGCACATCTTCTGCTTTCTTCCACAGCGCCCCCTTGTCCTCTGTGCTTCTTTGTGGTATTGCAGATCTGTCCCATTGATGTAAATAGTGTGGAAAAGAAAGTAGGCATGCTATTCTAATTCTGGACAGCCCCTTTTTTAAAAAACAACAGATGTTTTTTACATACTCTAAGAGAAACCATTGAATCACACGATTAATGGGTCATGGGAAAGATTCCACAGAAAAAAAAATGTAGATGCTAAACCAATTTTTTTTGTAAAAACACCCAAAAAACACCCATCTTTGAGTAGTATATGGTAAACGTCTATACCCTTTAAATCTGAAAGGACAGAGGTGATAGTCTGAACACGTCCCTTGTTGCTGTCATGGGTAAAAGGGGAGATTTATCAGAGCTGCAAAAAGGGGGAAATTTTTGTCTTTCAGGTAGTGAACTGTGCTGCTGCGGTAACAGGTTATGGTGAGAGGACAAATGATGCCATGGTGAATAAGTTACAGTATGTGGAAAGTGTAGAGAACCATGTACCATGATCAGAGAGGTGCACATCGGCTACGAAAGTGTGTGAGAGCACGGGAGCAGCTCACTAGCAAAATGACACAGGGGGCTACCAGGCGTGTGAGGGAGCAATGATCCCAACTAGGGATGGTCCGAACCTGCCGAGGTTCGGGTTCGTACGAACCTGAACTCTCGGCAATGATTCCCACTGTCTTCCACCTCTGTGGAAAGGGTGGATACAGCCGGAGGACCGCATGGAAAACTGCGATAAAGCTTATGGCTATGGCTCTATCCCAGTTTTCCAGGCGGTCCTCCGGCTGTATCCACCTTCTCCACGGAGCGGGCAGACAGCGGGAATTATTGCCGAGAGTTCAGGTTCGTACGAACCCGCACCTCGGCAGGTTCGGACCATCCCTAATCCCTAATGTATATGGGGCTACAGAGAAAACGGATGGTCACTGCTCCTCTGAAAAGGCTTCAATGGTAATTGGTAAAAGGTTGGCTCCTCTGTTGGTTGGTGAAGAGTTTTCTCCTTTACTGATTGGTAAAGGGCTTTCTTCTCCACCGACTGGTAAAGGGTTGTCTACTTTGCTGATCAGTAAAGGGTAGTCTTCTTCTCTGATCAGTAAAGGATTGTCTTCTCCTCTGATCAGTAAAGGGTGGTCTTCTCCATTGATCGGTAAGGGGTTGTCTTCTCCACTGATTGGTAAAGGGTTGCCCTCTTCAATGATTGCTAAAGGGTTGTCTTCTACACTGATCGGTAAAGGATTGTCTTATCTGCTGATTGGTAAAGGATTGTCTTCTCCGGTAAAGGGCTGTCTTCTCCGGTGACTCGTAAAGAGTTGTTTTGTCCAGTGATTGGTGAAGGGTTGTCTTCTCAGGTGATTGGTAAAGGGTTATCTTCTCAGCTGATCGGTAAAGGGCTGTCTTCCCCACTGATCGGTCTTCTCCGATGGATGTGGTGTCAGGAAAGAAACATCAGAAAACACTCTTCACCCATTGCTGGAAGAACACAAGCTGGTGGGGGCAGTGTTATGGTTAGGAAGATGTTCTTGTGTTATTCTTTGGACCACTTATCCATGTGGAGGCGCTCTCACCCGAATTCATCCTTACAGGTCATGTAAACCCATACAAGCTGATTGTCTCCCCTGGGCAAATTGTTTCTTCCAGCAAGACGATTTGACATGTCACACAGCTAGAAACGTCCGACATAGGTTGGAAGATCATGACCAAGACTTCCCAGTACTACCCTGACCCCTAATTCTTGGTATTCCCAATAGAGATGTGGGATGCTCTAAAGATGGCCCCAGATACCTGTGACACCTACCAGGACCTTATAGAGTAAGGGTCCTACTCCACCGGACGATTATCGTTCGCATAATCGTTAACGATTAACGATCTCAAACGACTGAAAACGTTCACTCATTTCCATGGAACGCTAATCGTTACTTATGATCGTATTTGCGATCGTTTTTTGTTTGCTATTGTGTTCGTATCTACTGCGAACGACCGAACAACGTCTTATTCAATGCGAGCGATTTGCGAACGTTTGGCGAACGAGCAACGATAAAAATAGTTCCAGGTCTTATAAAGCGATCAACGATTTCTCGTTCGGTTGTTAATCGTTAACTGCATTTCAACCGAACGATTATCGTTTAGATTTGAACGATTTATGGATAATCTGAACATTAGATTTTTGGAGGGATCCACCTTTCGATTTGCGTGTCTAGGGGGATGTAGAAATTAGGTGTTTTATTTCCTAGTCCTTCATGACATCCATATCTGACACAAGATAATGTGAGCGTTGTGGGAGATATTGATTCTCTGTGACGGATCACCTTGTGCCGAGCGCTATCTTAAGAAGGGATTAGTCTATTAGGAACGGGATTATTTTTATATAAGACTCTGTGCTATTCATGAACCTCTGTAAGAGGGGACACGATCCACCCCCTCTGGATTTATGGTGTCACAGGTGACCGGATTGTCACGCACCTGTCCGGGTGAATGTGGTGCTCTGTGTATTATACAGTGGTGATCGGCACATATACACAGTATATATCGTCATCTTATCTGGATCCGGTGTAAGGTTATAACCTGAGCGTCACTTTCCAGTATCACGGGTCATACTAAGCCCCCCGGCCACATGCTGGAATCTGCAGGCAGCTGACAGCACAAATACATTCTGTCCAGTGCCGGAGCCAGGAGAGCCGCGTGTCCTGGAAATACTGCCCTTCACCCCGAGGCATGCTGCCCGACATCACCAGTATGAGGAGGAGGGTGTAACCACTGAATACAAGCCGCTGCAGAAGGTGCCTGCACACTGCCGGATACAACTGTACAGAGGCGGTAAGGAACAATGAGAATGAATGGTACCGGTTATGGGGGTACTCTCATGCTAGAGCTGGTTACAGGGGTGCTCTCTAGCACTATATAAAGGGAGGCTCACTTCCTAGCACTATATATAGCGGAGCTCTCACTTGTACCAGATATGGGGGAGCGCTCTTGCTAGTACTGCAAATAAGGGTGTTCTCTTGATAGCCTTCCATATAACAGTAGCTGGCACTAGATATGGGGGTGCTCTCAGCACTAGATATGGGGGTGATCTCAGTACTAGATATGGGGGTGATCTCAGTACTAGATATGGGGGTGCTCTCAGCACTAGATATGGGGGTGCTCACAGCACTAGATATGGGGGTGCTCTCAGCACTAGATATGGGGGTGCTCTCAGCACTAGATATGGGGGTGCTCTCAGCACTAGATATGGGGATAAACTCCGCACTAGATATGGGGGTGCTCTCAGCACTAGATATGGGGGTGCTCTCCTGTCCGCACTAGATATGGGGGTGCTCTCCTGTCAGCACTAGATATGGGGGTGCTCTCAGCACTAGATATGGGGGTGCTCTCAGCACTAGATATGGGGGTGCTCTCCTGTCTGCACTAGATATGGGGGTGCTCTCCTGTCAGCACTAGATATGGGGGTGCTCTCAGCACTAGATATGGGGGTGCTCTCCTGTCAGCAGTAGATATGGGGGTGCTCTCAGCACTAGATATGGGGATACACTCCGCACTAGATATGGGGGTGCTCTCAGCACTAGATATGGGGGTGCTCTCCTGTCAGCACTAGATATGGGGGTGCTCTCAGCACTAGATATAGTGATGCACTCCGCACTAGATATGGGGGTGCTCTCAGCACTAGATATGGGGATACACTCCGCACTAGATATGGGGGTGCTCTCAGCACTAGATATGGGGGTGCTCTCAGCACTAGATATGGGGGTGCTCTCAGCACTAGATATAGTGATGCACTCCGCACTAGATATGGGGGTGCTCTCAGCACTAGATATGGGGGTGCTCTCAGCACTAGATATAGTGATGCACTCCGCACTAGATATGGGGGTGCTCTCAGCACTGGATATGGGGGTGCTCTCAGCACTAGATATTGGGGTGCTCTCCTGTCAGCACTAGATATGGGGGTGCTCTCAGCACTAGATATGGGGGTGCTCTCAGCACTAGATATGGGGGTGCTCACAGCACTAGATATGGGGGTGCTCTCAGCACTAGATATGGGGGTGCTCTCAGCACTAGATATGGGGGTGCTCACAGCACTAGATATGGGGGTGCTCACAGCACTAGATATGGGGGTGCTCTCCTGTCAGCACTAGATATGGGGGTGCTCTCAGCACTAGATATGGGGGTGCTCACAGCACTAGATATGGGGGTACTCTCAGCACTAGATATGGGGGTGCTCACAGCACTAGATATGGGGGTGCTCTCAGCACTAGATATGGGGGTGCTCTCCTGTCAGCACTAGATATGGGGGTGCTCTCAGCTCTGAATATGGAGGTGCTCTCCTGTAAGCTCTGAATATGGGGGTGCTCTCCTGTAAGCTCTGAATATGGGGGTGCTCTCCTGTCAGCTCTGAATATAGGGGGGCTCTTCTGTCAGCTCTGAATATAGGGGGGCTCTTCTGTCAGCTCTGAATATGGGGGTGCTCTCCTGCTCAGCAATAGATATGGGGGTGCTCAGCTCTGAATATGGGGGTGCTCTCGTGCTCAGCAATAGATATGGGGGTGCTCAGCTCTGAATATGGGGGGGGGTTACTTTGGTGCAAAAAAGAAATTGTGAAATCACAAAACCTCGAAACAATTGAAAAAAAAAAAAATAGAAACTAATAAAGGGTTAATGTCCGCCACTGCAGAGAGCAGCTGACTTTTAGCAATAGCAAAAAAAAAAAAAAAAAAGATGAAAAAAAGCAGAATCTGTAATAACATGGAGTGAGTGTGACGCCTCGGGGGTCATGTGAGGTCAGCTATTCCTGTCATAAACACTTCCACGTGTGCAGGAAGGCCGGGACCCCCACAGCTCACACAGTCTGCGGTCTTCAAGGGGCTGTCCACTCCTGTGTAAATAAGCTGAGTCACTGTAAAATCTCAAGTTATGCAACTTCTTAATATACTGTGTGTTTCAGTTTGCCGCCATCTTTAAGGTCTCTGCTTGCTTGGTGTGACTGGGAACATTTTAGTTACTAGGTACAAGCAGGAGAGAGCAGACAGCACAGGCTGAGGCACCTTGTATCATAGCAACCGCCAGCAACCAATCAGAGAACGGCTTTCATTTTCTTAACAGGAAGGAAGAACGAAAGGAGCGTTCTGATTGGTTGCTATGGGCAACCTAGCCGCTCTTTCCCCCGGGACAAGTGAGCTCTATGGTCCTCAGTGATGGCGCCTCCCAGTAATAAAGTCACCTGAGTGTCGCCTCTGATCACGTCCCCAGGTTGGGTCCCGCCCACTCCTCTCACGTGACGACGACGTCAGCAGAGTGCTGTAGTTACTGGTTGCCATGCCGCTGTCGCCTCCTTCTCCCGGAGCGGCCAATGGCTGAGCCCGACCGGGGAGGTGTGTGAGGGGGACAGCGCTCGTCCTCCTCCTCCCCCGGGCGTCACATCCGGTCCTGTCATAGGACAGAACAAACAAGGACGAGCCGGGGAGCCCGGGACCCCGCATACAGGGCAGGACACCTGCACCCCGAGACCTGCAGCCGGGGGAAGGAGACAGCGCCACCTGCTGCCCGGGGGGAGGAGACAGGTCAGTGACTGCTCACAGCTCAGTGCTACACTGCCAGGACTGATAGCCTAACCCCTACACTGCCAGCACTGATAGCCTAACCCTTACACTGCCAGCACTGATAGCCTAACCCTTACACTGCCAGCACTGATAGCCTAACCCCTACACTGCCAGCACTGATAGCCTAACCCCTACACTGCCAGCACTGATAGCCTAACCCCTACATTACCAGCACTGATAGCCTAACCCCTACATTACCAGCACTGATAGCCTAACCCTTACACTGCCAGCACTGATAGCCTAACCCCTACACTGCCAGCACTGATAGCCTAACCCCTACATTACCAGCACTGATAGCCTAACCCCTACATTACCAGCACTGATAGCCTAACCCTTACACTGCCAGCACTGATAGCCTAACCACTATACTGCCAGCACTGATAGCCTAACCCTTACACTGCCCGGACTGATAGCCTAACCCTTACACTGCCCGGAGGACTGAAAGCCTAACCCTTACACTGCCAGGAGGACTGATAGCCTAACCCTTACACTGCCAGGAGGACTGATAGCCTAACCCTTACACTGCCAGGAGGACTGATAGCCTAACCCTTACACTGCCAGGAGGACTGATAGCCTAACCCTTACACTGATAGCCTAACCCTTACAATGCCAGGAGGACTGATAGCCTAACCCTCACACTGCCAGCCTAAACCTTACACTGCCAGGAGGACTGATAGCCTAACCCTTACACTGCCAGGAGGACTGATAGCCTAACACTATTAACCCCTACCAATCTGATAACACTATTAACCCCTACACTGCCAAAACCCATAGACTAACATTATTAACCCCTACACTGGCAGGACCGATAGCCTAACACTATTAACCCCTGCCAGGATTGATACCACACCACTATTAACTCCTACTCTGCCACAATTGATATAGTCAGCACCGATGGCCTAATACTATTAACTCCTAACCTTCCTGAACTTATATCACAACACTAGTTACCCCTACCCAGCCAGGACTGCCAGCCCAACACTATTAACACCTTACCTGAACCTTTTATCACAACATTATTAACCCCTAACCTACCAGAACTGATAGCCTAACACTATTAACCCCTGCCAGCCCTGGTACCCTAATGTTCCTAACCCTGTCTACCTGGAAGGATAGGAGTTCGTGGTGTTATTATATGGCAGGGTTAGGAATCATGACAGACTATCACTATTAACCCTTACTGATACCATGGCAGTGACTTTGGTTATTGATTAGATACGTGCGGTGTATACCCCCTCTATCCGTGTCCTTCCTTCTTTGTATCATGTCGGGGCATGCTGGGAGTTGTAGTTTTGCAGCGGCTGGAAAGCTGCAGGTAGGAGAATTATATATAGAGATATATAGAGACTTCTACTGTTCCCCCATACAGTGAGTCCATTGTCCCCCTAAAAGAATGTATAGAGCCCCCGCACTCTCACAGAACCTCCAATTTATAAAGTCGCCGAGCTCAGGAAGTAGTAGTCAGGCGTGCGGACCCTCCTCTGTGTACACAGTGTGAACACGGCTCCATACATCCCCCACCCTGCTGCCCTCCTCACCCCCAGGACCTGCAGGACAGGAAAAGCCTCTCAGACTACTGCCTGTTATGGAGGAGGGGGAGGACGGCGGACAAAGCCTATTATACAGCCCCATATATCACCATTACACCCACTGTCTGGGGGAGAAAACACCATTTCAGTAAATTAGCTGGTACTACAAAGAGCGTCTCCCCCTGGAGGACCCAGAACACAGACCGCATACATTTCACTGTGTAATACTTCATTTCCCCAGTGGTGGCGCTGCAGGAGAATCAAGCACTTGCTGCCAGGTTCATGGTTAGCTGCCATTACAATGATGGGGGTGTATTTATTCTGAGATTTTACACCCCCTCTGAACCCCAAAATTGTTTGGTTTATTAGAGTAGGTCATATCGAGGTATGGGTGTCCCATCTGGATAACTCTGACAGCTAAAATCCCTTGCGATCAGCATCGATCACTGGGAGGAGCTGCAGGTAGCTGCGCAGTTATACTACAGCGGCCACTACAGGAGAAACGTGGTACTGCAGGAATTGCCCTTTTCAGTGGCTTGTTCTAATTATTAGAAGGAGGGGGGTCACAAACAGCAGATCCCCTCCCCCATATATCTAATGGGATAACCCTTTAACTGTGATTTATTTTGAAGAGGAAGAGTCCACAAACTGGATCATAGGGTTACTTTGGTGAGAAAAAACTGTTTTCATATCAACTGGTGTTAGAAAGTTATATAGTTTATAGTCTATAATTTACTACTATTTAAAAATCTCCAGTCTTCCAGTACTTATCAGCTGCTGTATGTCCTGCAGGAAGTGTTGTTTTATTTTCAGTCTGGCACAGTGCTCTCTGCTGCCACCTCTGTCCATGTCAGGAACTGGTCCAGAGCAGGAGAGGTTTTCTATGGGGATTTGCTGCTGCTGTGGACAGTTCCTGACATGGACAGTGGTGGCAGCAGAGAACACTGTGTCAGACTGGAAAGAATACACTTCTTGCAGGCCATACAGCAGCTGATAAGTACTGGAAGACTGGAGATTTTTTAATAGAAGTAAATTACAAACCTATATTTAAAAATCTCCAGTCTTCCAGTACTTATCAGCTGCTGTATGTCCGTCAATAAGTGGTGTACTCTTTCCAGTCTGACACAGTGCTCTCTGCTGCCACCTCTGTCCATGTCAGGAACTGTCCAGAGCAGCAGCAAATCCCCATAGAAAACCTCTCCTGCTCTGGACAGTTCCTGACATGGACTGGAGAGAATACACCACTTCCTGCAGAACATACAGCAGCTGATAAGTACTGGAAGAGTTGAGATTTTTTTTTTTAATAGAAGTAAATTACAAATATGCGTATAACTTTCAGACACCGGTTGATTTTTTATTTTTATTTCTGGGACTGCCCCTTTAAGGGTCGCTTCCATGTACAGTCCCCTTTCTAATAATAGAACAGATCAGTTTGATTCATTGAAAAGAAAAAAAAAAAAAATGTAATTTTTTTTTTTTTTTTTTTGGCCCCAAGAAGAGATTTTTCCAGTTCTTGATGTCGTATTATCCGATTTTCGGCCCAGATTGGTGTTGTATTTGGCCGGACTCAAATACAGGAGCCTGATGTCATCTCCATGTATTAAGGGCGTCCTGTATAACAGTGTTCCCCAAGCTGGGGCAAAACTACAACCCCCAGGATGCCCTGACAGCCGAAGGCTGTCAGGGCATCCTGGGAGTTGTAGTTTTGCCCCAGCTTGGGAGACATATGTACTGTAACATCATGCTCTAAGGCCTTAAAGGGGAAGTCCATTTTGAACAACCCTTTAATATTAAACTTTAGATGAACAGACTTGACCCTTGACACAAAGCCCTGAATAGTTATCAATTCTTAAAGGGGTATTCCGACCGCAAACACACGTCCTCCTATCATAGGGTGTCCAACTGCTGGGATCCCATAATCTCTAGAATGAGAGACCTCCTTTCTTGAAGACGACCTCCTTCTATCCATGTAAACATTTCCATCCAGAATTCCCCTTTAAGTCATAGAAACTGGGTGACTGACAACCATTACTATCCACATCCATTGGGGTTGTCACCCATCATGTCCAGCCTCCTGAGTGATGTATGAGTCATGCAGGTTTGCTATGGAGGATTATGGGAATTTTTGTGACCGCTGTAACCTGTAAAGTAATGGGATAGATAGAAATGGGACTCAAGAAGTTTGTATTTAAAGGAGTTGTTAAAGGGGTTATTAAGGATTTTTTTTTTAAAAAATCACGGCTACTTACTTGCAAAAACAGCGCCTCTTCTGCCCTCAGGTTGTGTGTGGTATTACCATTAAGCGTCATTCACTTTAATGGAACTGAGCTGCGATACCACGCACAACCTGAGGACAAGAGTGATGCTGTTTCTGGAAGAAAGTGGCCATGTTCTAAAGAGGGTGTTACCATATCAGCTATCTGTAGGGAATCTCTCTAAGGTTGTGCACCTTGTTCAGCTGATAGCTATTACCCATAATCCACCTATACACGTGCGCGCTCGGCTTGGTTGAGCACGCTTGTGTTCTCAATAGGAAGAAGGGAATATGTTATCCTGCAGCTCAAGGAAGCTACAAATATCTATGGTAAAATCCTGTCCACCTCCTTCCACCACTAGGGGGAGCTCTAGAGTTAAATGCATACAGTTTTACTCTCAAGCCCAGTATATGAATCTACAGTATGCAGTTAAGTCCTATTGATGGTTAGTGCTACCCTAGGAGCCTGGGGCATGCTGGGAGTTGTAGTTTCAGTCTCTATATAATTCTCCTGCGTTGATGGATACTCTCTCTATGTCGTAGTAAATATTTAATACCACGGATCGAGTTTCCATCTATTCCGGTCACATCATCTTCTGGCAGTGGCCGCCTCTAGACTTTCCATAGCCCAAAAAAACATTCTGTACAGCGTGTCATGATGGAGAGTGCAATAACAACTTTCCTTGTTTCATCTCACAGCTGATATTTTGTCACAGTGTATCAGTTTATGAGTCTGAGCCATTCACATCCTGCAGGAACAGCGCCCCCTTCCTGCACTCAGGTTGTGTGTGGTATTGCAGCTCAGCTCTATTATTTAAAGTGTACCTGACGTTTAAATTTTTTTTAGCAGAAATCAATAGTCCAGGCGATTTTAAGAAACTTTGTAATTGGGTTTATTAGCCGAAAAATTCCTTTTTTATCATGATGCTCTCCCCCTGTCTTCATTGTTCTCTATGGAGAGGGGAGGGGTGGAGGGAGATGAGACACCAAAACAGGACAACAAAGAGTTAATTTACAGCTACATCACCGGGCTATCTCCTCTGATGTCAGCACTGACCTCTCTGACCTCTGAATACCGGCTTTCACACAGTTCCCGCAGTGTAATCCTTTGTTCTCTGCTCTCTGCTGCCGACTACTCTCCCTCTTCCCCCAACCATAGATCAGACAGGGCTAAAGTAGTCGTGATTTCCTGATAATAAGCAGTGAATGAGAGAGAGGAGGGGGGGGGGGACCTGGGGAAAGTCTTTTTGAATGCAGATAATGGCAGATTTGCCTAATAAACCCAATTACAAAGTTTTTTTAAAATCGCCCGGACTATTGATTTCTGCAAAAAAAACAAAAAAAAAAACCGACAGTGACTCTTTAAAGTAAGGCGAAATACAGCACACAACCACTGAGGACAAGGGTGGCGCTATTGTCAAAATAAATAAATAAAAAAAAAAAAAATTATTTAAAGAGATTCGATCCACCACCTGTACAATGTATCTCCTCGTCTATCATTCATACAGTAACGTTTTCTGGAGCCCCCCCTATAAACAGAAGGTTATTGTGGTGGCGGCGGCAGGAACAGACTGTGCGCTATAACCAGGGATTATTGTGTAAGTGTCAGGCAGAGAACAGGTCCTTTATTCCCTTCCTGGCCGGAGGGATGATATTGGAGGTAAGCTCTCCTCCGGGCAGGGTCGTGTGAGGTCAGCGACGGCCGGGTGATGCCGCCTGCGGGCCCCGCTCCTCCCTTCGTAATAAGCAGGTGATATTTTCGGGTTGTGGGAGACGAAAGGAGAAACAACAACGTGTTACGTGGCCGCAAAACAATCCTGTGGGGGTATGAAGCTGCTGCGACTAGTGTAGGTATATAGGGTCATGTGCTGTGACTACTGGGGGGGGGGGGGGGTGAGACTAACCCTTCATCTACAGCCTTCGGCTGTCCAGGCATGATGGGAATTGTAGTTTTGCAACAGCTGGACGGCCGAAGGTTTCCCCCTCCCTGATTTACTTTCTACAACTCCGGCGATCTTTGCCCACACAAGGTGTGATCTCTTCCGATCACTACATGTCACTTCTAGCCCAATCACGAGGCCAGACTGGGCGTGAGCTCACCGTTTTGGATCAGAGCCAGTTTGTTGCAATAGGGGAAAAAGTTTCGGCAATAGAAAATAAAAACTTTTTTTTTTTTTTTTACACAGTTGCAATACCGGACATGACCCATCGATAAAAGTGGCGCTGTGTTTCCATGGCTACTACTGAGCCGCAATACCGTGCGTGACCTAAGGCTAAGAGTGGCTACGTAATTGATTTGATGAGCTATGAAACCTCATCAGCCCATGTTCACATTACATGAGAGACTCTTTATAATTCTCTATAAAAGTTGACCTAGTTGGCTCAGCTGTACCCACTAAATGGCCCTTGTCTCGCATGAGAGAGTTGACAGACATCTGCTCCACCTTCCTCAGGACTAAAATTTAAAGCCAGAGCAGTCATGTGACCTGTTACTTGTTTCCTGATTGGATGAGCAGGCAGGTTAAATATAAACGGGAATTTATTGTAAAAATTTTTATGGTCCCGGAGGATATTTGTTCTCATTAGCCAGAGTGTCAGTGTACGGCGACTGCAAGCAATGCTTCATGGGAGAAAGTATGCAAATTAGCTTTCAGTGTCTCTTTAGTGACACCTATAGGTAGCTATGTTGTAATTCGGTGTGTGAACCATATTGGTCTTTGAAATATGACAAGGTGAGAGATTGACTCATAAGGTAGTTACCTGTAAGAGAGACAGGTTACGCAGATACATTGGGTGCCTGGGAAGGTAAGAGCGAAGGTCCCACCCTTGCCAGATGTACAGGAGGGGAGGGGGATGGGGAAGAGTGCCCCATAGAAATGAATGGGAAAATCTCCACACTGCACACACAGGTGATAAAATTAGCATTGCAGCTCCCCAGCAGTAATGGCAGTTGGAAGCCTTAGCAACCAATAGGATTACTTCTTTCATTTTCACAGGCAGCTGGAATCTGATTGGTTGCTAGGGCCAGCTGCCTCACAACAGATCCACAGAAATAACTGTTAGACCCCCTACTCCAACTATACAGGACCCCAAAACTCTACACTACAGGTGTACAGGACCTCCAACATCTCTAAACTACAGGTATACAGGACCCCAAACTATACAGTACAGGTATACAGGACCCCACAATTATACACTACAGGTATACAGGGCCTCCAACAACTATATACTACAGGTATACAGGACCTACACCAACTATACACTACAGATATACAGGACCCCAAAACTGTACACTACAGGCATACATGACCTCCACCAACTATATACTACAGTTAGGGTGGTAGTCAGCTCACCCGGCACTCCTCCAGTCTGTATGCTCGGACGAGCCCAAATCACAGCTCCAAAACGTAATGATATGTAGTATAAGTCCAGCACCACAGAACCACTTGGGGCTTCGTATCCAAATTCTTTATTATATATCCACATACATCAGAAAAAAAAACTGTTGATGCGTTTCGGCGTAGACACACGCCTTGTTCACAACTTGGTCAGACCAAGTTTTGAACAAGACGCGTTTCAGCGTAGGCACACGCCAGCAGTTTTTGTTTCTGATGTTTGTAGATATATAATAAAGAATTTGGATACGAAGCCCCAAGTGGTTCTGTGGTGCTGGACTTATACTACATATCAACTATATACTACAGGTATACAGGACCTCCACCAACTATACACTACAGGTATACAGGACCCCAAAACTATACACTACAGGTATACAGGAGCCCCCCCCCCCACACACACACACACCAAATGTACTCTACAGACATACAGGACCCTTCAAACAGTACACTACAGGTATACAGCGCCTCCACCAACTATACACTACAGATATACAGGACCCCCCCAAGGATACACTACAGGTATACAGAACCCCCCCAACGATACACTATACATTCTGATCACATGACATCTCAGCTTGGCTATTAGGTATTTAGGATTTTTAAAGCTTTTAGTTTATTTCTTATGTGCGTAAGCTACAATTTACATAAACCGTGCAGAACTGTCGGGTATATAGGAATACATAGGGCTCCGGGTGATTTCCCCTTAAACAAAAAAAACAAGAGTATAGATTGGCCTCCTGGGCGACCTTGGAACAAATCTAGCACACTGACACTTTATACCCGGGTTCATTTTCGTGTGTGTGTGTATATATATATATATATATATATTAGCCTGACCCCATAGGGTTACTAGCCGTAGTCTTATCACCAGGTTACGTAGAAGTGCATGTCTGTGGTCAGGCATGGCATGTCATTGATAATCGGCCCAGAAGGAGTGGCTGCAGTCTTCAGGCGTGATAAGACGTCCTACGTACTGGGCAGTTTGTCTGTGTCCGTTTAATTTACAAATAAAGATTTTTAGCTTCAAATCAAGACAGATGTCCCTGAAATGTATCATGTATGCATGTGTATGTGCAACATGTAGCCAAGCCAGAATCTCCTCCTGAGGGAAGAGTCAACCATCTATACATAGATCTTCTCAATACAGAGCAGGTTTCTGCCTTCGAGGTAGATCTTAGTCGGTAGTGTTTCCCCTTGAAGAGAGCACCAGCTAGCTTAGGGAGCCTTTAGGCCAGGCAGTGCTCCCTGGGAAAAAAAATATGTAAATGAGCTGTCCTGCAGAAGGAAAAAAGCAGTCTCTCTGACCCATTTAGCCAAGCTCCAAAAGGAAGAGTGACTTCTGTTATGTCTGTGCACAGCAGGGTGAGAGGCTTAGGATTTGGAGACAATTCTTTCTCCTTATGGAGACTGCCAGCTGGTGTATAGTGTTTTATAGGCCAGGCAAAGCTTCTTGGGAAAAAATATGCAAATTATCTCTCCTCTAGAATCACCAAAACTCTGCCTATTGCCACCTATAGGTAGGTAGCCTGTCAATCCATCTCCAGCCCATAAAGAATATCCCTTGTCTCTTTTATGGGTCAGACCTCAACTTACGGGGTGGCGACCTATAGGTGGCACTAGAGAGACCGTTTTGTTTATTCTAGAGGGAGGCTAATTTGCATATGTTTTTCCCATAAGACTTCACAGCCAGATCTCCTCAATGAGAATCAGCCCCTTAGGAGTAGTAGAGATGGGTTAAGTTAGTAGCGGGTAAATTTATCGAGGTCTGACCCATCCAGATTTACCCAGTCAGGGTATTGGGTTTGTATCCTATTATTTTATCGAGGGTTCTATAGAGGCTGCTATTGCAGCTGCAATGGGGCCTAATAACATAGCGGGGGCTCAGCTCTGGTTAGTCTGACATAGGGCTGACCTCTTCTCAGGTATAATGGAAGACTCCAGGCCCTAATGTTCTGGTATGGTAGATAGGTGTCACTTGTAGCACCCCCAGAAGGTGGTCCTGGTGGATAAGTGTCACTGTCGTTTAAATTTTTTTTTTTTTTCCAGAATTTAATAGTACAGGCGATTTTCAGAAACGTTGTAATTGAGTTTATTAGCCGAAAAATGCATTTTTATCATGAAAAAGCAGTTTGAAGCTCTCCCCCCTGTCTTCATGGTTTTCTATGGAGAGGGGAGGGGTGGAGGGAGATGAGGCACCAAAACAGGACTACAAAGAGTTAATTTACAGCTACATCACTGGGCTATCTCCTCTGACAGTCAGCACTGACCTCTCTGACATCTGAATATTGGCTTTCACACAGGTCCCACTGTGTAATCCTGTGTTCTCTGCTGGCGACTAATCTCCCTCCTCCAATTGATCCCATGTTGCCCCCCCAGTATATGCATGTCTGGTCTCACACTGCCCGTGTGTTTATCGATGGGTTAAACATTGAAGGTGATATGTCATGGAGATGGAGTTTAGCGATGGACCTTAGACCCCCGCTTCCACGATGACTCCGGTTCTCTCCAGTCACAGGTTCATTTACCCTCAGACGGTGGTGTTACCCGCCCAGTTACTGTTGTGACAGCTAGGGGGCGCTGACTTCCTGCAGAGCTTGTGCTCATACACAGGGACTAAGCTGAATAAACAGAGCTGCAGTATAAAGCAGCAGGCTGGGCAGCTATATGGTGTATATGGGGTCATATGGCATTGGCTTGTTCCCCATGGTTGTCCCCTTTTATAGTATAAGGATAGGTTCCCATGTGGATTCTGACTAGGCTATTGAAGCTTAGGATAATCCATATGGATCAGGGCGTCTAATACATCAGGAATATTCTCAGGGGCTGGTATGGCCGGATGGAGTGAGAACCATAGTCATGGACCCCCATGTACACAGGGTTATGGTGAGTAGGGGGGAGAACCAGGCCGGGGGTCTCATGTCCTATCATCCGTCTCACCGGGAACAAACAGGACACAGATTAGTGTAAAGTCTCCACCAGAAGCCGCGTCAGCACCTGAGCGATTACCAGAGGATTACAGGACATTACTGTATACAGAGGGAAGAGCCACAGGGGCAGTGATTGCCGGGGATACGGGGAGGCTGTGTATACTGTGCCTGGTGTCATCATCACAACCAGTGTATATTACCATAATAGCTGCCGTCATTTATAAAGATATCTATCTCCTATCTATCTATCTATCTATCTATCTATCTATCTCCTATCTATCTATCTATCTATCTATCTTCTATCTATCTATCTATCTATCTATCTCCTATCTATCTATCTATCTATCTATCTATCTATCTATCTATCTATCTCCTATCTATCTATCTATCTATCTATCTATCTATCTATCTATCTCCTTTCTATGTATCTATCTATCTCCTATCTATCTATCTATCTATCTATCTATCTATCTATCTATCTATCTCCTATCTATCTATCTATCTATCTATCTATCTGTCTCCTATCTATCTATCTATCTATCTATCTATCTCCTATCTATCTATCTCCTATCTATCTATCTATCTCCTATCTATCTCCTATCTATCTATCTATCTATCTATCTATCTCCTATCTATCTATCTATCTCCTATCTATCTATCTATCTTCTATCTATCTATCTATCTATCTGTCTCCTATCTATCTATCTCCTATCTATCTATCTATCTATCTATCTATCTATCTATCTATCTATCTATCTATCTCCTATCTATCTCCTATCTGTCTATCTATCTCCTATCTCCTATCTATCTATCTATCTCCTATCTATCTATCTATCTATCTATCTATCTATCTATCTATCTATCTCCTATCTATCTCCTATCTATCTATCTATCTATCTCCTATCTATCTATCTATCTATCTATCTATCTATCTATCTCTAATTCCCTCCCCTGATGACACCACATAATATCAGTATTACCCAGCAGATGAGATATATATATACACACACACCAGGTCCCGTTCTCGGTCCCCGGAGGCTGCACACTATTTCCTGTAGGTCTCTGTACACATGACGGACGTTTCCTTCTATCACGTTGACAGGAAGATGGCGTCTCTCCTCTTCCCCAAGCGTGATCATGTGATCTGGCGCAATCATCACGCTCCTCATTCACAGTCTGTGTTGTCAGCTGTCAGGGCATGATGGGAGTTGTAGTCCAGCATATAGACACCGCTACTGTCCCTTTAAGCCCCATCAGAGAGGACGCCGTGTCGCAGAGACTGTTACTCATAACAATAAAACCGCATAATCTTTGAATGGCTGGACGTCACATGACCCGGAGCGTTCTACTCTGGTGACTAGGCCGGGGGCCGGTCGGTGTGAGCTGGTTAATGATTCCATGCAGGGGTGTAATGATTAATCCATTAGCCGCTGCTAATCGCCCAGAAAGAGACAGGAGGTATTGGCACGCCGCAGTCTGTCAGCTGTCCCGGCCGCGCTCCCCGCCGCTGTCACATGAGACCCCCCCCCATCATTCACTTGTCTTTTATTTTCACTTTTTTACAGAAGAGGGGGGAAAAAATGTCTTCCCTTCAAGTAGGACGTCCATGACGGCCCCAGAGTCTCCGTGGTCAGCGGAATATTAGGATGGTAAGTGGAAGCCATTCATTTCTATGAATACAATGCGAGAGCGGCAGTGGAGACTGACACGGACAGCGGAAGAGTCAGAGGAGGAAGAGGACATAAAGGGGGATCCTTACCTGAAGTTATAGGGGTACTGACAGCGGAAGAGCCAGAGGGGGAAGGGGACGTAAAGGGGGATCCTTACCTGAAGTTATAGGGGTACTGACAGCGGAAGAGCCAGAGGGGGAAGGGGACGTAAAGGGGGATCCTTACCTGAAGTTATAGGGGTACTGACAGCGGAAGAGCCAGAGGGGGAAGGGGACGTAAAGGGGGATCCTTACCTGAAGTTATAGGGGTACTGACAGCAGAAGAGCCAGAGGAGGAAGGGACGTAAAGGGGTATCCTTACCTGAAGTTATAGGGGTACAGACAGCGGAAGAGTCAGAGGGGGAAGGGGACGTAAAGGGGGATCCTTACCTGAAAGTATAGGGGCACTGACAGCGGAAGAGCCAGAGGGGGAAGGGGACGTAAAGGGGGATCCATACCTGACGTTATAGGGGTACTCTAGGGGTATTCTGTGGTCTAGAACATTCAGACAGTTCATAGAGAATATGCCTCATATTTATGATGGTCTCAGAATCGGTGGTCAGACGCCTCTGAATAGAGAATACGTTACTCAAATGAGAGTACCCCTTTAAATCTTAAAGGATATTATATTATAGAGGTTATAGAAAGATATTAAAATGTATCCTCTATCCACTGGATCAGTGGGGGTCCCAATGAATGCGAGTACTTGGGTCCCCTTCTCTCCAAGTAAATGAAGCAGTGGTGGGCATGCTCTGCTCTAGTTTGGTTGAGCATGCACTCTATTTACTTGGGATCCAATACTTACCCCCAGTCCGGTGGGCAGAGAATATGTTTTAAAGGAGCTGTACAGCGCCACCCTTATCCTCAGGTGGTGTGCGGTGTTACAATCCATCTCCATTCACTTTATTGGAACAGAGCTGCAATGCCTCACGCAAACTGAGGACAAGAGTGGCGCTGTTTCTGGGAGAAAGCAGACATGTTTTTTAACTCCTTTAAAGCAAATAGGTTAGAGGAAAGGGGTTATTACTTAGGAGCCAGAGGAGTGGGGGGTCCTAGAGACCTGATGGATGTCACCAGATGCCTTGTATAGTTGGCTCAGATCGGGATAAGTGATGCCCCCTGGCAGTATTAGGCTCGGGGCCAACTTTTACCTTGACTTATGTTACATGTGGGTCGGGTTACATGTGACCTACATATATTACAGTTGCATCACAGCGTCCATCCGGGTTCACACAGTCCATCTGTATCAACCGGTCACTGTCACCACTTACAGATACACGTCTGGCGCCCCCTATATTATTAGGAAGCAGTAGCAGCTGTGTAGGAGTGACTATGTATGGCGCCCCCCTATATTATTAGGAAGCAGTAGGAGGAGTGACTATGTATGGCGCCCCCCTATATTATTAGGAAGCAGTAGGAGGAGTGACTATGTATGGCGCCCCCCTATATTATTAGGAAGCAGTAGGAGGAGTGACTATGTATGGCGCCCCCTATCTTATTAGGAAGCAGTAGGAGGAGTGACTATGTATGGCGCCCCCTATCTTATTAGGAAGCACTAGGAGCTGTGTAGGAGTGACTATGTATGGCGCCCCCTATCTTATTAGGAAGCAGTAGGAGCTGTGTAGGAGTGACTATGTATGGCGCCCCCTATCTTATTAGGAAGCAGTAGGAGCTGTGTAGGAGTGACTATGTATGGCGCCCCCTATCTTATTAGGAAGCACTAGGAGCTGTGTAGGAGTGACTATGTATGGCGCCCCCTATCTTATTAGGAAGCAGTAGGAGCTGTGTAGGAGTGACTATGTATGGCGCCCCCCTATATTATTAGGAAGCAGTAGGAGCTGTGTAGGAGTGACTATGTATGGCGCCCCCTATCTTATTAGGAAGCAGTAGGAGGAGTGACTATGTATGGCGCCCCCTATCTTATTAGGAAGCACTAGGAGCTGTGTAGGAGTGACTATGTATGGCGCCCCCTATCTTATTAGGAAGCAGTAGGAGGAGTGACTATGTATGGCGCCCCCTATCTTATTAGGAAGCACTAGGAGCTGTGTAGGAGTGACTATGTATGGCGCCCCCTATCTTATTAGGAAGCAGTAGGAGCTGTGTAGGAGTGACTATGTATGGCGCCCCCTATCTTATTAGGAAGCAGTAGGAGCTGTGTAGGAGTGACTATGTATGGCGCCCCCTATCTTATTAGGAAGCAGTAGGAGCTGTGTAGGAGTGACTATGTATGGCGCCCCCCTATATTATTAGGAAGCAGTAGGAGGAGTGACTATGTATGGCGCCCCCTATCTTATTAGAAAGCAGTAGGAGCTGTGTAGGAGTGACTATGTATGGCGCCCCCTATATTATTAGGAAGCAGTAGGAGGAGTGACTATGTATGGCGCCCCCTATCTTATTAGGAAGCAGTAGGAGCTGTGTAGGAGTGACTATGTATGGCGCCCCCTATATTATTAGGAAGCAGTAGGAGGAGTGACTATGTATGGCGCCCCCTATCTTATTAGGAAGCAGTAGGAGCTGTGTAGGAGTGACTATGAATGGCACCCCCTATATTATTAGGAAGCAGTAGGAGGAGTGACTATGTATGGCGCCCCCCTATATTATTAGGAAGCAGTAGGAGGAGTGACTATGTATGGCGCCCCCCTATATTATTAGGAAGCAGTAGGAGCTGTGTAGGAGTGACTATGAATGGCACCCCCTATCTTATTAGGAAGCAGTAGGAGCTGTGTAGGAGTGACTATGTATGGCGCCCCCTATCTTATTAGGAAGCAGTAGGAGCTGTGTAGGAGTGACTATGTATGGCGCCCCCTATCTTATTAGGAAGCAGTAGGAGCTGTGTAGGAGTGACTATGTATGGCGCCCCCTATATTATTAGGAAGCAGTAGGAGGAGTGACTATGTATGGCGCCCCCTATCTTATTAGGAAGCAGTAGGAGCTGTGTAGGAGTGACTATGAATGGCACCCCCTATATTATTAGGAAGCAGTAGGAGGAGTGACTATGTATGGCGCCCCCTATCTTATTAGGAAGCAGTAGGAGGAGTGACTATGTATGGCGCCCCCCTATATTATTAGGAAGCAGTAGGAGCTGTGTAGGAGTGACTATGAATGGCACCCCCTATCTTATTAGGAAGCAGTAGCAGCTGACAGGCAGTCCAGATCTATAGTGCTCCACCCTGCAGTCTCTCTGGGCACGTGTTTTGTTTTAACGGACACAAAAATGAGGTTGAGTACGTTTTTGTGTATGTTAAAAAATACGGATCCGTTTTGATCCGTTCTTTTTTTTAATAATGAAATCCAATGGAAAAAAGTATCAAAATGGATGCACACACATGCATCTGTTTTTTTTCTATCCATTTTTTGCAAAAAAACATGAAAAAAACGGATTGCAAAAACGTAGTGTGAACTCAGCCTTATCTGTAAGTGGTAAGAGTGACTGGTCGATATGGATGGAGTGAGGGAACCCGGGTGTGATGCAACCACAACATATGTGGGTCAAATGTACGTGCTACTGAAGTCAAAGTAAAGGCTGGAACAAAGCGTACTACTACTAGGGGACAAAACTATACAGGGAATCTGATAAAATCCATCAGGTCTATAGGGTCCGGGACGGTGCCACATGCCGGGGGGGGGGGGGGGGGGGGGGGGGGGGGGGGGGGGGGGGGGGCGGGGGGGTCGGTGCGGACTGCATTGTGTAATACTGTATAGATCCTGGACTGCCTGTCAGCTCCTATTGCTTCCTAATCAGATAGGGGGCGCCATACGTGTATTACAGCCTCTTATCTCAGTAAGAGTGACTGGTTGATAAGGATGGAGTGAGGGAACCCGTATGTGATGCAACCACAACATATGTAGGTCAAAGGCACATGTTACCTAAGTCAGAGTAAAGGAAGCCTACTACTACTACCACCACTATCACTACTACTACTACCACCCCTACTACTACTACTACTACTACTACTACCACTACTACTACTACTACCACTACTACCACCCCTACTACTACTACTACTACCACCCCTACTACTACCACTACTACTACTACTACTACCACCCCTACTACTACTACTACCACTGCCACTACTACCACTACTACCACCCCTACTACTACCACTGCCACTACTACTACCACTACTACTACTACTACCACCCCTACCACTGCCACTACTACTACTACCACCACTACTACCACCCCTACCACTGCCACTACCACCCCTACTACTACTACCACTGCCACTACTACTACTACCACCACCACTACTACTATTACTACTATCACTACTACTACCACCCCTACTACTACCACTACCACCACTACCACTACCACCACTACTACTACCACCACTACCACTACTACTACCACCACCCCTACTACTACCACTACTACTACCACTACCACCACTACCACCACTACTACTACCACCACTACCACTACTACTACCACCACCCCTACTACTACCACTACTACTACCACCACTATCACTACCACCCCTACCACTACTAATACTACTACTACTAGGGGGCACAATTTATTCTACTCAACTATACAGGGAATGTTGTAAAATCCATCAGGTCTCTAGGGTCCAGGACTGTGCAACGTGCTGGGGGATGGGGGGACTGTGTTGTGTCATACTGTATAGATCTGGACTATGTGTCCTATCGCTTCCTAATGAGATAGACGTATGGCGCCCCCTGTCTGGTTAGGAAGCAATGGAAGCTGACATATAGGGGGAGATTTATCAAACATGGTGTAAAGTGAGACTGGCTCAGTTGTCCCTAGCAACCAATCAGATTCCACCTTTTATTTTCCAAAGAGTCTGTGAGGAATGAAAGGTGGAATCTGATTGGTTGCTAGGGGCAACTGGGCCTGTTTCACTTTACACCATGTTCGATAAATCTCCCCCATAGTCCAGATCTACACAGTATTACACAACGCAGTCCCCCCCCCTGCACATAGCAGCATCCCGGACCCTATAGACTTGATGGATTTTACCAGATGCCCTGTATAGTTGAGTAGAATAAATTGTGCCCCTAGTAGTGGCGGCGGTAGCAGTGGTGGTAATAGTAGTAGTAGTAGGCTAAAGGCCCTATTCCACGGGTCGTTTAGAGGAGCAATATCGTTCGTATTCGGCCGATATCGACCGCTACGAACGATATTCGTCCCGTGGAATAGAGAGCAACGATCAGCCGACATCGTTCATGTCGGCTGATCGTTGCAGTCGCTTGTTTTTCAACATGTTGAAAAACAAGCGACTGATATAGCAGCGATCTGCTGCCGTCGCTCCGTTGAATAGGAGCATCGGCAGCAGACGCTGCTATATCCTATGGGCTGCCAGGACGATCAGCGATCCCCCGGGCAGCCCCCCCGCCGCCCCCTCCCGCACTCACCCGCTCGCTGCAGCCGCGTTGAATAGCGGCGGCAGCAAGCGGGAACGAGGAGCAAACGAGCGCTAATAGCGCTCGTTTGCTCCTTCAAACGACTCGTGGAATAGGGGCATTAGGACCCTATTCCACCGGACGATTATCGTTTGCATAATCGTTAACGATTAACAATCTCAAACGACCGCTATTGCGAAAGACCTGAAAACGTTCACTCATTTCTATGGAACGATAATCGTTACTTATGATCGTAATTGCGATCGTTTCTCCTTCGCTATTTGTTCGCTATTGCGTTCGTATCTATTGCGAATGACTGAACGATGTCTTATTCAATGCGAACGATTTGCCGACGTTTTGCGAAGGAGCAACGATAAAAATAGGTCCAGGTCTTATAAAGCGATCAACGATTTCTCGTGCAGTCGTTAATCGTTAACTGCATTTCAACCGAACGATTATCGTTTAGATTCGAACGATTTAACGATAATCTGAACGATAATCGTCCGGTGGAATAGGGCCCTTAGTGCTGACTTAGGTAACACCCGCCTTTGACCCACATACAGTGGCGTAGCCACCGTGGTCGCGGGGGTCGCCGCCGCGACCGGGCCCGCCACAAGGGGGGCCCGCGGGGCCCCCCGATCAATCACTCTTGTGACCGCAAGCATTGTTTTGCTTGCGGTCACAAGAGTCTGGCTCCGTCTTTCCCACGGCTGCTGCGCGGCTGCCGGGGGTGTCGCGTCTTACCCCCGGCAGCGCGCGCATCCCAGAGCTCCCTGCGCGCCTTGGGCCCTGACTTCCGGTTTCCGGCGCGCAGGGAGTTCTGGGATGCGCGCGCTGCCGGGGAAAAGACGCGACACCCCCGGCAGCCGCGCAGCAGCCGGGGACAGAGCGAAGGAGTGAGGATCAACGTGGGAGCGCGATGTCAGGTGAGTTAAGTTTTGTTTTTTTTATCAGGAGGGGGCCATCTATGAGGGTGGGGGGAAAGGGGGCCATCTATAAGGGAGGAGGGGGGGGGGGTGAAGGGGGCCATCTATAAGGGAGGAGGGGGGGGGGGTGAAGGGGGCCATCTATAAGGGAGGAGGGGGGGGGTGAAGGGGGCCATCTATAAGGGAGGAGGGGGGGTGAAGGGGACCATCTATGAGGGGGGGGGAAAGAGGGGGCCATCTATGAGGGTGGGGGGAAAGAGGGGGGCCATCTATGAGGGTGGGGGGAAAGAGAGGACCATCTATAAGGGAGGAGGGGGGGGGGTGAAGGGGGCCATCTATAAGGGAGAAGGGGGGGTGAAGGGGACCATCTATGAGGGTGGGGGGAAAGAGGGGGCCATCTATGAGGGTGGGGGGAAAGAGGGGGCCATCTATAAGGGAGGAGGGGGGGTGAAGGGGGCCATCTATAAGGGAGGAGGGGGGGTGAAGGGGACCATCTATGAGGGTGGGGGGAAAGAGGGGGCCCATCTATGAGGGTGGGGGGGAAAGAGGGGGCCATCTATGAGGGTGGGGGGAAAGAGGGGGCCATCTATAAGGGAGGAGGGGGGGTGAAGGGGGCCATCTATAAGGGAGGAGGGGGGGTGAAGGGGGCCATCTATAAGGGAGGAGGGGGGGTGAAGGGGACCATCTATGAGGGTGGGGGGAAAGAGGGGGCCATCTATGAGGGTGGGGGGAAAGAGGGGGCCATCTATGAGGGTGGGGGGAAAGAGGGGGCCATCTATGAGGGTGGGGGGGAAGGAGGGGGCCATCTATGAGGGTGGGGGGAAAGAGGGGGCCATCTATGAGGGTGGGGGGGGAAGGAGGGGGCCATCTATGAGGGTGGGGGGGAAGGAGGGGGGCATCTATGAGGGTGGGGGGGAAGGAGGGGGGCATCTATGAGGGTGGGGGGAAAGAGGGGGGCCATCTATGAGGGTGGGGGGAAGGAGGGGGCCATCTATGAGGGTGGGGGGAAGGAGGGGGCCATCTATGAGGGTGGGGGGAAAGAGGGGGCCATCTATGAGGGTGGGGGGGGGGGAAAGGGGACCATCTATAAGGGAGGGAGGAAGGGGACTATCTATAAAGGGGGGGAAAGGGGACCATCTATAAGGGAGGGGGGGGAAGGGGACCATCTATAAGGGAGGGGGGGAAGGGGACCATCTATAAGGGAGGGGGGGGGGAAGGGGACCATCTATAAGGGAGGGGGGGAAGGGGACCATCTATAAGGGAGGGGGGGGGGAAGGGGACCATCTATAAGGGAGGGTGGGGGGAGAGGGGGCCATCTATAAGGGAGGGTGGGGGGAGAGGGGACCATCCATAAGGGAGGGTGAGGAGAGAGGGGGCCATCTATAAGGGAGGGGGTAGAGGGGGCCATCTATAAGGGAGGGGGCCATCTATTTGGGGGGGGGGCAACATAGGGGGAGAGGGAATACACAGAGGGGGGCATATATTATTAGGGGGTCACATAGAGTCAGGGCTACCCACTAAATGAGGGTGTAAAGGGGACAGTACAGATGTGCAGTGTGTAGAGAGATGGAGATGGTGTCAGAGTGTGGAGCCTAATATGTCTGTCTGGCAGATTCTGTGGATTCATGGCTCGGAGAAGTTCTCATAACGGCCCAGGACGGATGGAGAAGATGATGAAAAGGAAAGAACTCCGATCAGAAAAGACTTCCCCCTGTGAGTCACCTGATATAACTGCACTGTAATGTATATGGTGTATAGAGCCTGTGTAGAGCTGGGGCCACCTCTATATGACTGGATGAGGTGATTTAGTATACTGGATTTGGTCAGTAACAATATGGTGGTGATGGTTGTGGTGTGGCAGTAATATTTCCTTCCTATATACTGGTATTACTGGTAATATTGGTCTCAGTATACAGGATTTGGTCGGTAACAGTATGGCGGTAATAGGTAATATCTGTCTTGGTGTGTGTATATATGTATATATATATATATATATATATATATATATATATATATATATATATATATATATATATATATATATATATATATATATACAGTGGTACCTTGGTTTAAGAGTAACTTCGTTTAGGAGCGTTTTGGTTTAAGAGCTCACAGTTTTTCAAAATTGTGACTTGGTTTAAGAGCATTGCTTTGGTTTAAGAACTTCCTGTATTGGGTGGGAGCGCGAGTGGAGAAGGGGCATGGCCTGCATAGCGGGGTCTACAGCACTGTACTCTAAACACCTTCCAAATCATAGCAGATCCCCTTCAGGCTGGGGCTTACATCAGGGGACAGGACTGGGGGGGGGTAATCTCTCCATAGCTGTAACCCCTCTCTCCCCGGACAGAGAGTGCTGCATGTATGTGCCCACATCTGTCCTGCTCATTCCTTCATGCTCCCTGCAGTCTCTGTCAGCCCTTGTGTTTCCCATCCTCTCCATTACTGTACAGTACAGAATAATAAATATATTTGGGGTGTGGAACCAATTGTCTGCATTTACATGATTTCTTATAGGAAAATTTGCTTTGGTTTAAGAGTGGATTTGGATTACAAGCACGGTCCTGGAACGAATTATGCTCATAATCCAAGGCACCACTGTGTGTATATATATATATATATATATATATATATATATATATATATATATATATATATATATATATATATATACACACACACAACAATAGCATCACTTGGTCGTGAAAGGAGGGGGGGGGGGCCCAAGTTGGCCTCTCGCACCAGGGCCCAGGAGACATTAGCTACGCCCCTGCCCACATATGTTACGTTTGCATCACATCCACCTCCTAACTTTCATCCATATCGACCAGTCACTTACTCTGCTTAGAGATAAGCGGCTGTAATACACATACGGCGCCCCCTATCTCTTTGGAAAGCGATAGGAGCTGAGAGGCAGTGCAGTTCTGTACAGTGTTACACGCCGCTGTCTCTCCGGGCACGTGGCAGTGACCGTCTTGTGTTACAGGGCGGGCGTAACCTTGGGATAGAGCCGCTATAATGTGGGTGTGTGCGTAATCTCAGATGACAGGTGTGTTATTGTAGGAAGGGGATATATGGAAAAACATGGTTGTGTCTAGTATTGGTGCAGTACCACATACAGCCTTGGGCAGGGGTGGCGCTGTTTCTGGTGTGATAAAGTGTTTATGTTGGTGTTTTCCAACCTGCTGCAAAACTACAATGCCCAGCATGCCCTGACAGCCGAAGTTTTGCAGCAGCTAGAGAGTCACAGGTTGAGTTACCATCCACATCAACAGTAACCTATATGGCTACACTCTCTTTCCCCGCAGTGTAATGATCACAGACACAATCTGCAATGTCCGCCATCATGGTAGACACCGATGGAGAGTTCTGCTCCCTCACCCCCTTGGAGGACGATGACCTCGGGAGCCCGCTGTCCGGGGAGTTCCTCCAGGACATCGGAGACATCCAGGACGTCTCCCAAACCATCAGGGAGAACGGGTCCGCCTCCTTCAGCACAGCCGAGTACACCTATCTGGGGAACAGTCCTGGGTCCAATGGATCGGTCAGCACAGATTTAACAGGTGAATGAGAGTAGACACCCATACGGAGGATGGCAGAAAGGGCCAGAGATTTGTAATCTTCTTTTCTTTAAAAAAAATCTCAAGCCTTCCAGTACTTATCAGCTGCTGAATGTCCTGCAGGAAGTGGTGTATTTTTTCCAGTCTGGAGAACAGGAGAGGTTTTCTATGGGGATTTGCTACTGCTCTGGACAGTTCCTGACATGGACAGAGGTGGCAGCAGAGAACACTGTGTCAGACTGGAAGGAATACATCACTTCCTGCAGGACATACAGCAGCTGGTAAGTTCCCGCTCCTGAGTTTGAGTTTCTTTCATGGGAATCCTGGTTCAGTGTCAGTCTGTGGGGGGCGCTATTCTGTCTCATCTGCCCTGTTATGTGACATTGTTATTTTTTGTTCCTGTTGTAGACACCCTGTCGCCAGCATCCAGTCCGTCCTCAATCACCTTCCCCGCACCGGCTGGCGGCACAGACGATCAAGCTAACAAACAGCTGAACCTCGAATGTCGGGTGTGCGGTGACAAGGCGTCAGGTTTCCATTACGGAGTCCACGCGTGTGAAGGCTGCAAGGTAAAGCGTCAGGGTGTAACCATCCAGCTGTTGCAAAACTACAATCCCCATCATGCCTGTCCAGGCATGATGGGAATTGTAGTTTTGCAACAGCTGGAGGGCTGAAGGTTCCCCATCACTGCATTAAAGGACACGTTCGTCTTCTTTCAGAAACAGCACCAGTCTTGGCCTCAGTTTAAGTGCGCAATTTCAGTTCTGGTTCCATTGAAGTCAATGGAGCTAGATTGTAATACCACACACAACCTGAGGAGAGGGGTGGCGCTGTTTGTACAATATTTTGTAATCCTGGATAACCCCTTTAAAGTGACACTGTCCCCCCCCCCCCCCTTTTTGCTTTCTGACTTCTCTACACAGGTGTAATGGGTAAATTTAGCGGTTTCACACCTTATTTTATAATCATACGTCATGCTGCTTGTTCAAGTAACAAGTGATCTTTTATCAACTGCAGATTGTGCATAGTGGGCGGGGCTTCAATGCAACCGCGTCACTTAGGACCGCCCACCGTTGGCCCTGCCCCGTCCATGGCGTCATAGGCCCCACCCCTCGATGACCATTGGAACAGGCTGGCCTAAAGGTCTAGGCCCCACCCCATCTAAGTCGACCCAACGGTGTTGCTGTGGGCGGGCTGTGGGGTTATTTTTATGATTATTATTAATTCTTGTATTTATTCTATTAGGGTTTTTTCAGAAGGACAATACGGCTAAAGCTGGTGTACGACAGGTGTGAGCGGCTTTGTAAAATCCAGAAGAAGAATCGGAACAAGTGCCAATATTGCCGGTTCGAAAAGTGCCTTAGTGTAGGAATGTCTCATAATGGTGAGTGACCGCTGCAATACCACAGCCAAACTGAGCACAGGAGATGTGCTTTTTCTGGAAGAAAGCAGCTATCCTGTTGATTGTTGATGAATAAAGCGAAGTGGGGAGAAGCTCCTGCTGCAGATAGGCCAGAGAAGGGGAAGCTCCTGCTGCAGATAGGCCAGAGAAGGGGAAGCTCCTGCTGCAGATAGGCCAGTGGGGGGAGGCTCCTGCTGCAGATAGGCCAGAGAAGGGGAAGCTCCTGCTGCAGATAGGCCAGAGAAGGGGAAGCTTCTGCTGCAGATAGTCCAGAGGGAGGAGGCTCCTGCGGCAGATAGTCCAGAGGGAGGAGGCTCCTACGGCAGATAGTCCAGAGGGAGGAGGCTCCTGCGGCAGATAGGCCAGAGGGAGGAGGCTCCTGCTGCAGATAGGCCAGAGGGAGGAGGCTCCTGCTGCAGACAGGGCATAGAGCGGGGGGAGGCTGTGCAGATAGGCCAGAAAAGGGGAAGCTCCTGCTGCAGATAAGCCAGAGGGGGGAAGCTCCTGCTGCAGATAGGGCATAGAGCGGGGGAGGCTCCTGCTGCAGATAGGCCAGAGGGAGGAGACTCCTGCTGCAGACAGGGCATAGAGCGGGGGGAGGCTGCTGCAGATAGGCCAGAAAAGGGGAAGCTCCTGCTGCAGATAGGCCAGAGGGGGGAAGCTCCTGCTGCAGATAGGCCAGAAAAGGGGAAGCTCCTGCTGCAGATAGGCCAGAAAAGGGGAAGCTCCTGCTGCAGATAGGCCAGAGGGGGGAAGCTCCTGCTGCAGATAGGCCAGAGGGGGGAAGCTCCTGCTGCAGATAGGCCAGAGGGGGGAAGCTCCTGCTGCAGATAGGCCAGAGGGGGGAAGCTCCTGCTGCAGATAGGCCAGAGGGGGGAAGCTCCTGCTGCAGATAGGCCAGAGGGGGGAAGCTCCTGCTGCAGATAGGCCAGAGGGGGGAAGCTCCTGCTGCAGATAGGCCAGAGGGGGGAAGCTCCTGCTGCAGATAGGCCAGAGGGGGGAAGCTCCTGCTGCAGATAGGCCAGAGGGGGGAAGCTCCTGCTGCAGATAGGCCAGAGGGGGGAAGCTCCTGCTGCAGATAGGCCAGAGGGGGGAAGCTCCTGCTGCAGATAGGCCAGAGGGGGGAAGCTCCTGCTGCAGATAGGCCAGAGGGGGGAAGCTCCTGCTGCAGATAGGGCGTAGAGTGGGGGGGGGGGAGAGGGGAGGCTCCTGCTACAGATAGGCCAGAGAGGGGGAAGCTTCTGCTACAGAAAAGGCATAGAGCGGGGGGAGGCTCCCGCTGCAGATAGGCCAGTGGGGGGAGCACCCTTTAGTTATTTAATACTACAACATCTTCCGTATTTCTATAGTTCATTGTTCACGTTTCTCTGTCGCTGCCTCCTCAGCAATTCGCTTTGGAAGAATGCCGCGTTCGGAGAAAGCTAAGCTCACCGCCGAGATCCTCACATGCGAACAAGACGTCAAGGACTCCCAAATGGCCGACCTCCTGTCCCTGGCCAAGCTCATCTACGAGGCCTACCAGAAAAACTTCAACATGAACAAAGTCAAAGCTAGAGCCATCCTCACCGGCAAAGGCAGCAACTCCGTAAGTCTCCTCCTAAGGCTGAATACCCCCAAAACATGGCTGCTTCTTTGTAGAATTAGCGCCACATCTATCTACAGGCTGTGAGTGGTACTGCAGGAGCTGCACTACCAGATACAACCTGTACACTGAAGTGGTGAAGTGGTGCTGTTTTTGGTAGAAATCAGCCATGTCTTTCTATTCATATTTAAAGGGGGTTTTCCCATCTTAGAAAGCAATGCCGATCCTTGACTTCTTTCCACCCCCCCACCCCCCTCTGAGAGCCCTAGTTGGCTGACTCACGGCTACCGTTTGCCGCGTAACCTTTAGATTGTATGACTTTGCAGGAATGAACCGTGTGAACCTGCCTTATTTGTTATACATTGGCGTGAGTCACTGTGCGTGAGGACAGTGATCGGATTCGTTAAGAGTTAAGCTCCGAAGCCCTAGTATAGCTTATAGCTGGTTAATCAGTACACTGTCAATATACAAAGTACAAGTGTGCAGAGGGCGAGCACGCCTGACCAACGTGTTTCTCCATAGTCCCGTATTATCCAGCTCCTGTTTCCGGGGACATCGAACACAAATGTATAAGTAATCAATATACTGATAAAGTGTCCACATTTATCAGTATATTGATTACTTACACATTTGTGTTAGATGTCCATGGAAACGGGAGCTGGATAATACGGGACTATGGCCCCTCCCAGGTTTGTCACTATTCTCTTAATGGATACTGTCACTGTCAGAAATCAATAGTCCAGGCGATTTTAAGAAACTTTGTAATTGGGTTTATTAGGCAAATCTGCCATTATCTGCATTCAGAAAGCCTTCCCCCCCCCCTCCTCTCTCATCCACTGCTCATTATCAGGAAATCTCGACTTTTACATCAGTCGAGCCCTGTGTAATCTATGGAGAGGGGAGGGGGGAGGAGGGAGATTAGTCGGCAGCAGAGAACAATGGATTACACAGCGGGACCTGTGTGAAAGCCTCTATTTAGAGGTCCGTGCTGACTTCAGAGGAGATAGCCCAGTGATGTAGCTGTAAATTAACTCTTTGTTGTCCTGTTTTGGTGCCTCATCTCCCTCCACCCCTCTCCTCTCCATAGAGAACCATGAAGACAGGGGGGAGAGCTTCGAACTGCTTTTTCATGATAAAAATGTATTTTTCGGCTAATAAACCCAATTCCAAAGTTTCTTAAAATCGCCTGTACTATTGATTTCTGGAAAAATAATTTAAACGACAGTGACACTTTAAATGTTTTGGCACACCCTTGCTGATCAAAATTTGGCATCACTCTATAACAGTGGTGCACCTACTGGTGGCCCTTCAGATGTTGCAGAACTACAATTCCCATCATGCCTGAACAGCCAAAGCTTTAGCTTTGGCTGTCCAGGTATGATGGGAATTGTAGTTTTGCAACAGTTGAAGGGGCAGTGTTTGCCACCCCTATATTCGAATGGTCAACTTTCCCTGACATCACTTCTTGATGGAAGATCACCATTGTGCCATCCTAGTTTAGTAGGAAATACATTCCTCTGTTACTCCTCCTGGAATTGAATAAATAATTTGACAACTGGGCGCAAGGGTAAAACTGTGTTGTCATTTTAGTCGTACATTTCCAGGAGGAATAACAGAGGAGCCGCACAATTCTGGGTTCTAATATAGTGATGTTTCTGGGAAATTTGACAAAAAAACATGGCCTCTTTCTTCCAGAAAAAGCGCCACTCTTGTGTCCTTGGGTTGCTGTGTGTTATTGCAGCTCAGTTCTATTGATGTGAATGGAGCTAAATTGTAATACCACCTGAGGACAGGTGTTTTTGCATTTTGGATAACCCTATTTAAAATTTGAATTTTTTATTTTTGCCCCCACAGCCTTTTGTTATACACGACATGGAAACTTTGTGTATGGCGGAAAAGACGTTAGTAGCCAAGCTGGTGGCCAACGGTATACAGAACAAGGAGGCGGAGGTGCGCATCTTCCATTGCTGCCAGTGCACGTCGGTGGAGACTGTGACTGAACTTACGGAATTTGCCAAATCCATCCCGGGATTTACCGAACTGGACCTGAACGATCAGGTCACCTTGTTAAAATACGGAGTCTACGAGGCCATGTTTGCCATGCTGGCTTCGGTCATGAACAAAGACGGGATGCTGGTGGCCTATGGGAACGGGTTCATCACCAGGGAGTTCCTGAAGAGCCTACGGAAGCCCATAGGCGACATGATGGAACCGAAATTCGAGTTCGCCATGAAGTTCAACGCATTGGAACTGGATGATAGTGATATCTCGCTCTTTGTCGCTGCCCTCATCTGCTGCGGAGGTACAAGGCTCTTCATACACTTTATATGTTCGTCTCGCTTTCTTTCAGAGATAGCGCCACCCTTGTCTTCAGTTTGGGTGCAGTATTGTAACTTAGTTCTGTTGAAGTGAACGAGGACAGGGATGATGCTGTTTTTGCAAGAAAGCAGTGTGTTATTTTATTTTTTTCTTATTCTGGAAAACACCTGTTCACACCTACAGGATCCGCAGCAGATTTGATGGTGCAGATTTGATGCTGTGTTCAGTTATTCAAATGAAATCTGCTGCGTATCCGGTAAGTGTGAACGTACCCTTAAGATGCCATGGTTGACCCCTTCCCGTCAGTAATCAGTATATATACGTTCCTACTGCACATACCCTGTGCAGTAGTAATGTATATATATACGTTCCTGACTTCAGGGGCTTCTGATGTGTGCGGGACCGCTGCAGTGAGAGCGGTCCCGCACACATCAGTGTGTCTGGGCCGGAGGTGATGAGAGGCAGCTACGTCTCATTAACCCCTTAAACGCTGCCATCTATAGCAATCGCGGCATTTAAGGTACTCCGTGACAGAACAAGCTTCTGTCACTGAGTGATCGGGACTCCCGCAGTCATGCTGCGGGGGTCCCGATCGCTTGTGCCGACAGGCGGGGGGTAAGTCACTTACCTCCGTCCTGTCAGATCGGCGATCCATGCGTAGAGTCTGCTCTCAGGCAGGCTCTCTACATAGATCGCCAATAACACTGATGGTATAGCATAGATCAGTATATGCAATCTAATGATTGCATGTTTTACTGTGATAAAAAGTGTAATAAAAAAAAAGTTTTTAAAAGTATAAAAAAACGCTTCTACCCCTTCCAATGAAAATTTAATACACCCTCTTGCCCATTATAAAAATAAAAATATAAAAAAATAAATAAACATATTACATATCGTAGCGTGCGGAATTGTCCGATCTATTAAAATATAACGTTATTGTTCCCGCACGGCGAACGGCATAAACGGAAAAGAAAACAGAAACACCGGGATTAATGACTTTAATATCATAATGATTTAACAGAAAAATTATTTTATTTATTATTATTTTTTTTCTGATATATAATTTATTAAAGGGAAACTGTCAGCAAGTTTGTACCTGTTGACGCAGAACTCCTCCAGCACCGGTCTTCTTATTTCCCAGGCTGTTTAGGAGGGAATTAGTTCTGTTCTGTTTGGGGCACCGGGGGGCTTACTCAGCCCCTCAGTGCACCATCCTGCCCATAGCTCCCTTCCTACATACATAGGTAGGTGTACATGTCTGAGTCGGCTGGCAGTGCGGTGAACACCCCCGCCGCACCAGACAGAACAGGACAAATCCTTCCTAAACATTGCCGCCGCAGGAAATAAGAAGACCGGTGCTGGAGGAGTTCTGCGGCAACAGGTACATATCAGCAGGTTCGTATGTAAGTACGTATGTTTCCCTTAAAGGGGTTTTCCGTCTGGAGTTCTGCAAAAATGTAAATTATTATTATTTTTTTCTTCTGGAGGAAAGCTAGTTTGCAAAGTTTCTCCCAAGAAACATTGTGAGGCTGGTATCGGTGCTACTTCTGGACTCCTTAAAGGGACAGTGTCATCAGAGTGTGACTTTTTGTATAAATAATGTTAAATGTATTTTTCAAAACAATTTTTGTTGACATTTTTTCTAATTTTCCATTTTTATTATAAATGAATCCTGATATCTTGCAGTTTTTCATTCTCACCACTGGGGCTAAAACTAAGCTGAGACTTCCTGTTGTGTCTGTAGAGGAGACTGCTGTAAAGTGTGTCATGTGACTCCAGTAGATAGAGGAGACAATAGCAGCTCCCTGTGCAATGACCTCTTTAGAGATCACAGAGCGCGCAGTAATGTTTCACATTCATAAGGGACAGAGTCTGCCTATTGTTGTCTATGTCCATGAGTCTTGTTGTAAAGCACGGCACTAAATGCTGTTAAAAACAGAACAGCTGAGGCAAGGTGGCTGCCCCCAAAGCAATGTACAAAATTTTAAATATAAATAAAAATTACATTAAAAAAAATAGAAACAGATTGGTATAAAAGAACAAGTTTTAGTATCAGACTCTAATCAGTAAAATTTAGGCCATTCTTGCCCTTTAAGCCCGAGGCCCATTATCGCTTGATCCTTGACTGATCACATCTTTAATGAGGGGAGATATGCGGCCGATAGCATAGGGAAACTGAAAGCATTGATATGCATATGTGTGTGCTGTCAGTTTCCAGATCACACAAACAGTGTATACTTACCCTCAGTGCTGCTGTGTATCCCATCAGGACAGGAGGCAGGACGAGAGAGCCAGAGAACAGGATGCTGGATCACACAGGAGCACAGAAGGTAAGTATGCACTGCATGTCTGATCTGGAAGCTGACAGAACGGATATATGGAAACCTGTGCTGTCAGTTTCCACGGACGTACAAACAATACAGGGATTGTCCATGTAAAGGCACTGCAAACAAGCCCCAAACTGGCTCACTGGCGCTCGATTGCAGGCACGGTAACCCATCAGTGCTCCTTGTGACATGATCAGGCCGTGTCAATGAGGCAAAGGGGGGTGTCAGCATGTGTCTGGCATGTGTTCTCGGACTAGCCACAGACAAAAGGCCCTTTTACATGGGCTGATTTTCCGCAGGCAGCATGAAAGGACTCTAATAAATTGTCTGACAGTACAACTCTGACACTCAGTCCTACATGGCTATATAAAATTATGGCAGTGTGTTCTAGGAGTGATCATATGAGCTATTAAAGTTAAATAAAAGAAGAAAAAAAATTAAACAACAATTAAATCAATTTACTATGGAAAATACTGAAATTATAAAAAAAAAAAAAGTAAAAAATAAAATAAAATAAAAAAAAGCAGCCCTGTTTCTGGAATAAAGTGAAGTTCCTGGATGAACCCAAACTTTCGGCAAGTTCGCTTAAGGGTAATCAAGGAGGGATCAGGTTACATGCTATCCATTGAAGTCTATGGGGAGGGTGGCTGCAGTATGGTACTCTTCTGTAATAATCGTGTTGCTTGTCCTGTTACAGACCGACCAGGATTGCTGAATGTACCGAGTATAGAGAAGATGCAGGAAAACATTGTGCACGTCCTGAAGCTTCACCTGCAGTCCAACCACCCGGACGACAGCTTCCTCTTCCCCAAGCTCCTGCAGAAAATGGCTGACCTGCGGCAGCTGGTGACGGAGCACGCCCTGCTAGTCCAAACCATTAAAAAGACTGAAACAGACGCTTCCCTCCATCCGTTACTGCAAGAGATATACAAGGACATGTACTGAGGCCCGGCGGCCATGTTTTCAGGGTGCACTCTTCCTGTTTGAACGGGAACAAGGCTATGTACAGTATACAGAGATCCCCCCCCCCCACACACTTTACCACCTCAAAAAACGAGTTCCGTGCCTTCTACAAATGTTTACGCCAAAGAGCGTCAACACTACACCGTTCTGTCATCAGTCGTCTTCCGTCTTGTGTTATTTACAAAATGAAGAAAATTTTAGATTTTTTTTTTTTTCTTTTCCTTTTGCATTCGATTTATTTTTTTATGAGGAGAAACATTGGTCAAAAATTTCTAGATAATCCAGCAATACTTTACACATCTCAGGTTAGGACAGCAGTGAAATCCTCTATAGACATGGTACCATATCACAGCCAAGAAGATACGAGACCGGAGCAGGAGGTACATGGTCAATTTTTTTAAAATTTTAACAATTTTTTTTTTTTTTTTTTTAATTGCAATATTCACATGACTGTCTGAATCTACTGTTGGTACTCACTGCCATCCCTTTTTATGCCAGTCACGTTTCCCGACAACTTGGATTGGACCACTTTGGATTTTACCGATTCGGTATCGGTGGTCCGAATCGGAGGAGGTGGCACCTAGATGCCATGAACAGCCCCGGATTACCCCATGGGATTCAGATTTGAAATTTTATTTTTCCGGCTTCCTAACCCAAGAAAAAAACAGAAATCTATATTTAAAATTTATCGTAAATGCCGCCGAAAAATTGTATATATTTTTAAGGTACTTTTTAAAATTCTAAGAATTTTTTTCTTTTAATAAAAAAAAAATAATTGTACACTACAAAACCTACAGGAAAAGACGCCAACAGCATGGTATACCGTGATCCAGGGTACTGGACCTTGTTGACTTTTGGTGGAATATTTTTGGAGGAATTATTTATAAATTCCCGTGTTTTTTTTTTTTTTTTTACGTATTGGTGAAATTATCTAGAATCAAATTTTGTTTTGATAACGGGCTGATGTAACATCTGGGGGTTATTTAGACATTTTTAACGCTTACACAATAATAATCGTTTTTGTTTTTTTTTAATCTTGTTTTTTTAAATCGTAAATAATAATGATTATAATGTCCAAGTCTAAGAATATTCATGAAAATGCACTGTTCGGAATTTAGTTATTACGTTTTATTATTTTTTTTTCCTCTCAGGGATATTTGGAGTTGCTTCCGTATATAAGTTAAACAAGCACCTTTTTTTTTTCACATGAGGCAGCAATATTATTTCTTTTTATGTCCGTAGATTCATGACTAGACGTTAACCATTGTTCCTTCTCATCCAGATTAGATGTCTATTAAAAAAAAAAAAGCTTGTATAGTTACATACCTGGCTGTAGGAAGTGCTGCTTTTTATTGAGGAGATTCAGCTGTGTGCGTGAACCATGGGTAAAAAATATGCAAATTAGCTCTCCACCAAAAGGAAGAAAACTGTCTCTCTAGTGACACCTATAGGTAGTTACCCAGTAAGTCTCTGTCTAACCCATCTCGAACCAATCACCAATCTGTAGACTGTTTCAGGATTTGTGCCCCTTGGTCGGCTAAATAAGATCTAGGCCCTATGTTGAGTGAAGAACTGGGCCATATTAAAGGGGTTATCCAGGATTAGAAAAACATGCTTTCTTTCAAAAAACAGCACCACACTTGTCTTTAGGTTGTGTGTGGTATTACAGTTCAGCTACATTCACTTCAACAGTGTTGAGCTGCAAAATACCACACCCAACCTGAGGGCAAGAGTGGTGCTGTTTCTTTAAAAAAAAAAAAAAAAAAAGGATGGTTATTCAAATCCATTTTAAAGTTAGTGGGGTCTCCTTAGGCAAAGTTTGAAGTAGGACCCACAGGGAGTCAAACCTAAGATCAAATGTGAAGTTTAAATGGTCAGAATCAAAAAAGTTGCCCCAATTCTCCTCCCTGAACAAAAGGGCAAGTAAAAAAAAAAAAGGGGGGGGGGGGTGTTACACAACTGTTTTGTGCTTCTTACCCTTCATCAGTACAGAACAGGTTGCTGGCTGGCAACAGATAGACGCATTGTCATGGCATCAGAGAGCTGATTTGCATATCCTCATTCCCAGAATTCCCAGCAGCCTATAAGTCTCCTTAAGTAGAAACGTTACACTTTTGAATGAACTAGGAAATGGCTAAAATCATTGTTTAAAACAAATACAAAGGACTTTTATGTATTTATAATTTCATTTGTTTAGTTTTTTATTCTTCTAGGAGGATTTTTTTTTCCACAATTGACTTCTGTTCAAAGCGATAGCCCTGTAATGCTGTAGGGCTCACATATTTTATGTATATAGCCACTAGCCTTCCACTGGAAATGTTTTATGCTCCTCCCCAATTAATTTTTTTTTAAATATTTTTCTGCACAATGGGGCATTACCAAATATTGTAAAGGGAATCCTATAGACTTCACGAATGCCAATAACTTGTTTTCTTATTGTCCTTTAGAACAGTGGTCTACAGTCTGTGGCTTTCAAGCACTACAACTCCCAGCATGTGCTGGCCAGCCACAGACTGGACATCACCGCCCTACAGATTTATTTATTTTTTTTTCCCCCTTTTTTTTTTTTTAGTTTCTGAATTGCTGCTTTTACAGTTTTATTTACTAAGTAACTACCGTACAAAAATAGAAAAATAAATCTCTATATATTTTTATGGTCATACATTATTATTAACAAGATTTCTATGGAATTTTTATGATTTTAAAGATTGGGGGGGGGGGGGCAAATTATTTTAAGGGCATGTTCTTACCATTGTGGATTTGAAAAAAAAAAAAAAAAAATACATTTCACATAGTTCGGCATAGCAGCCAATCAGAATGCAGCATTCATGGTCAAGAGTAAAGTAGAAAGTGAAAGCTACACTGTCTGTTGCTCAAAGCAACCAATCACGGTGCAGCTTTCACTTTATATCCCCTTTCAAAAAATTCAAATTGTGTTCAGATATGTTGCTATAGGTGACAAACTGTCCATTTCTAAAAGCAACCAATCAGAACACAGCTTTAATTTTTCAATGGCAGAATGCTAATTAAAAGCTGTGCTGTGATTGGTTGGTGATATAGAAACCATTTCATCTGACCCGTTACTGTTTTTTGTAGTGGAGAATTATGGGAATAAAAAGTGTTGGTGGTTTCTTTTCTTTTTTTTTCAACAGAATTTGTTTTTCTTAAAAAGTCTGTAATAAAATTGTAAAGTTGATGTTGCTTTACATTTTTTATTTTAAAAAATAAAAATAGTTCTATATCTATCCATAATGGCTGATGTCAGTGATGATACATTTGCCCTTTTTTTTTTTTTTTTAAACACGTACACATGGATGGAAGAATTTTGAAGAGAAAAAAAAATTAACCCTCATATTAGAGGATCCTAGTAGACTGTTACATACCCATAGAAGTCAAAGGTTTCTGAATTGTTGGAATAGTTCTGCGAACTAGGCTGCAAAAGGGGTGGGATTATGACTATTTATGACAGCTTAAAATTAACCTGTCACAATGCTGTCAGATCTATTGGCATCATGTTATAGAACAGGAAAAGCTGAGCATATTGATGTATAACTTTGTGGGAAAAGACTCAGTATAACTTAACCCTGATGATTCTATGTTAAGGAGTCCAGTGGGCGTGTCAATGGACTGGACTCAATAAATTACAAGTTATACTGAATCTTTTCCCATAAAGAGATACATAATTCCGCTCAGCTCCTCCTGCTCTATAACAAGATGCCGATAGCTTAGGTAGCATTTTCATGGCGATGGGTTCCCTTTTAATATTTTGTGAGTGGTTCCTCGGGGGTGGAGCCTGAATGGCCAATCTTAGCAGCTTAAAGGGAACTGACAAGTTAAAAGAACCTAGTCTAATATTATGCTCCTATGAGGCCAGAGACTCATGGGAAAAGTGCTGAGGATGAAGGTAAGAAAAGTATTTTTCCTGGTCTTATGGGCTAACAGCAGGTCTGATTTTTCTAACCTTATGTTAGTTTCCCTTTCAAATGTTGGTTAATATGCCCCATAGCAAAGATCAAAATGGGCCTGTCCTGGTATTCTCCATCCAGGACAGGAGAGCAAGCCAGGCTGCAAAAAGTGTTAAGAATAGTGAAACTCTGCCCAAAAGTGGACATTTTTTTTTTTTAGAATGTTCCTTGTGGGTGGGGCTTAAATGCCCCAGTGTTGGTTAATATAAATGTATGGAAGAAAGGAGTCTTGTAACTAAGATCAAAGTGGGCCTGTCTTTTGATTGTAAGTTTGACCTGCCAGGCTTAAAGGGCCTGGTGTTGAAAACTGCACATTCCTATACATTGGGCTACTGCAAAAAAAATATATATATAATCATTGTGGCCGGTGGCTAATGTATGTATTGTTATGCAATCGCTAATACTCCTGATGTGTAACCATGATGTGATGTAAATGCAAGTTAAAAAGAAGGGGATCAGACTGCAGGCAATGACTTTGTGTTTGTAGTCTGTTACCATGGAGACACATAAGAGTAGGTTACACAGTAACTGTAGACTTTTTAAATTTGATTGTTTATCGAGAAGAACAAGGGCCCTGCTACTATTATAAAGTGTTTTTTCATACTTTCTCTTTGCCCTTTAATCTCTTGTAGCCTAAATCTGGCTTTCGGGCTTTTAGGCCGCACCTCGGATAATAATCTAATTTTATGATAATTCCCTTTTAATTGGAAAGGTTTTCATATCCCGCACCTCAGGAGGAATCGGTGGTGAATGTGCGACCTCTAAGAGGATTATAAACTATTGCCGTGATATAGATGTCATCCGCTGACGCCATCTGCAACGGAAGAGCCTGAGGCTACAGAGGCACAAACTAAGATCAGAGCGATTGGTCGAGTCTGTATAGAGATATAGGATAGACCGGCTACGGGGTATATTTCTCCAGTCAAATTAAAAAGTGTTTTTACAACTGCCTGGACTCTGTCTGTGAGTCCTGCTTCCACTCTCATAGAAAGAGCATGTGAGTCCTGATCCTCCCACCCGCTCATAGAGAAAGCCTGAGTCCTGCTATCCCTATGCACTCCTAGGAAAGCATGTGAGTCCTGTTCTCATCCATTCATAGAGGAAGCCTGTGAGTCCTGATCCTCCCACCTGCTTATAGAGAAAGGGTGGGTTCATATTACAGAATTCTTGCGGACAATGGCCGCATGCCTTTCCGCCGGCTCCATAGACACCATTCTATGGGCCGGCGTATTCTGCTATCCGCCAAAAGAAGTGACGTGTCACTTCTTTCTGCGGATAGCGAAATACGCCGGCCCAGATTTTGGCAAACCCATTTCTACACACCCACACACCTTTACAGACACAGAACAGCTGTCAATCACTGTGTGTGGGCGGGGTTAGCAGGACTCTCAGGCTTTCTGTGTGAGTCTTGGCACACTTGTTACATTAAAAATAGAATATGGGGCCTGCATGGTTATGGTACATGTAGGCACAACATAGATAGATATTACCGGAGGACGCCACAGGTTATTCAGAATTAGAAAAAGCACCACCCCAGGCTCCAGGTTATGTGTGGTATTACAATTCAGCTCCATTACTTTAATGGAGCTGAGCTATAAATCCCAAACTGGAGACAAGAGTTGTGAAGTTTCTGAGGGGAAAAAAAAAACAGCCATGTTTTTTTAAGCCTGAATAATCCCTTCAAGGGAGGTAGGTACAGCCCCAGAAAACTAACTATAGCACATGCTCCCTGCCACTTTCTTGTTAGATGAGCACCAGGGCTACACCTCACACTTTTTTTTTTTTTTTTTTTTTTTAAAGGGGCTATTCATAAAATTTGATTAAAAAAAAAAAAAAAAAAAAAATCAGTTGCCAGTAACATCTATCAGGCATGTATAGTACAAATTCTTATTATTGCCTCAGGCGCCATCTACAGGTCTGAGAGGATATTACAGACTAAATTTAAAAATGTTCTAACATAGACCAAAGGGGCAATGAATGTTGCTTCTGGAGGAGAGCGCCATGTGTGGAGACACAGGGTAAGAAGGATATGTGAAGCGGAATATTAAAAGGGAATGTAAAAGGAACAGGACTTTTCTGTACTGCACACCTTCCCAGACATGAGGGTGCAAGTACCAGAAGAAGAACGATACCAACGTGGTATTTTCATGTGCGGGACTACCCACCATGATTGCGACTGGCATCTGTCTCCCTTCCTCTTGTTAGAATACCTCCATGAGAGCAGAAATAAACGCTGGAGAGTGCGAGATCTTTCATGCCAACAGGATTCGCTCACCTCTACGCATTACAACATGCTGCCTTGTGCTGTACAATGCCACAGGCAGAGTAGCAGGTGGGGAATGAATACAGCACGTGCAGACTACAAAGCAATATTATGCAGTGTACTGAAATGTTCTGCAAGTGAGAAACTGGCATGAGTGCTGTGGGAGGACTGTGATAGAGAGCTGAGGAGAGAGCAATGAATTCTGGGAATTGTAGTACTGAGCAACGGTAGTAAAAGGATATGGTAGGGGAGAGTATTACATACCCACAAACAAATGGATTCTTAATGACAGACAGGTAAGCAATGTTTTTTTTTTTTTTTTTCCAAGAGTATCCCTTTAAGATACACATAAGGACTAACAATGGAAAACGGAAAGACTGGTGAGCGACATGAGACGTGAACTTTCTGCAGGACCAGTTTATTTACAACGATAAGCACAGATATATCAGAACAAACAAGGTGTCAGGGCGGAGACGCGGCAGCTGAGGATGACGAACCCCCCCCCCCCATCACACAGGGCGCGGCGGGTTCCGTCCCCAATCCGGTGCAGGTCCCTTTTAACGTCTCTCAAACAAGACCCCCGGGAGGCAGCAGAAAATAAGGCATGTACAACACAGAATGACCACAGGGGCGGTGATAACTTTTTTTTTTTTTTTTTAAATCAATGACACAAAACATAAAACTGGGATTGGCCAACATCCATAGGGGGCGCTAGAGCAGGATATGTAACATTATATCTTCTTATACTGACACTCCCTATCTCTGTATGAGGAATACAGGCCCTTTGCTCCTCCTCCTCTATTGGTTAATCCTGCGGCCCTCCAGCTGTTGCAGAACTACAATTCCCACCACGCCTGGACAGCCAAAGCTTTAGCTTTGGCTGTCCAGGCATGATGGGAGTTGTAGTTCTGCAACAGCTGGAGGGCCGCAGGTTCCCCACCACTGAGCTAAGACCTATTGAGGTGCTGTAACCTGCACCGGGCCTCCAGCAGGAAATGACATCACTGTGAGCAGCCAATCAGCTTCACCCGGCAATGCTGATTGGCTGGTACCAGTTGGCTCCTCCCACCTGGATGCCAGACACAGCGCACAACCGCTATAATAAAAGTCCTTAGTGCCAACGAGTGTAACCCTTCCATAAGTACCTCCATGTCAGTAACTCCACCCATTTAGTGGGCGGGGCTAGTAATTTCAGCAAATAAGGAACATTCACCACCGACTCCGTATATCGAGAGAGAGTAGATTTCTCCTGAATGTTCCGGAGAATTTTATTGGATGACGGACATCGTGTCAGTGCGATATCAAACAATAAAATGCTAAATGTTCACACAATTCCAGAGAACTGTATAAAACAAACAATCACCTAAAACTAAACCCATGGAACGGTCATGTGAGCGGAGGGGGGAGGGGCTTCCCAGCATGCTTTGCTCCATAGTCACCACAGTTTGTCAGCTCGAATCACGACAGTAAGACTGTGTCTGGGTGGGGGGAGGGGGGGTGATACTTGACGCAATATTGAATGAGTGAATTGTATAACTATAAGAGGTTCTCCAGTGGTCGTCCACCCCTCCCCCCATGGTGTATGGTTAGCGCTTCCTTATGAATTCTAACTTATGCAGACGGCCGAGCTTCTCTATGAGTCATGTGACTTCTCTTCCATCTGTGATGATGGGACCATCGGACCTCCTGGTCACCAGAGATGCGTCTCCCGAATCTCGGCAATGATCTGGCTGGCTCGCTGTAAAGCCTGGAGGGATGATGATAGGGAAGACATTAGGGATCAGCTGGAGTGGGGTTCGATAACAGGACTGGAGCACCACAAGTACCTTTAACATGTCGGCGGCCTCCTTCCTGCGCTGCGCCATGTCCTCAGACTCAGTCAGCAGATCCTCCAGCAGCATGGACTTATACAGCTGCCCCACCAGCTCGCTCTGTAACGTGTCCTTCACGTGGTTCACCAGGAAATGCATCACAGCCTTTGGCACACTGAGGAGAGAGGAGGCCGCCATTATGGGCTGGAGTCAGGTGATGGGCGCCCTGCTGCTCCCCCCTTCCCTCTGATGGACGCCCCGCTGCTCCCCCCCCGATGGACGCCCCGCTGCTCCCCCCTTCCTTCTGATGGATGCCTCACTGCCCCCTCCCCTCTAATGGACGCCCTGATGCCCCCCTCCCCTCTCATGGATGCCCCCCCTTCCCTCTCATGGATGGCTCGCTGCCCCCCTCCCCTCTCATGGATGCCCGGCTGCCCCCCTCCCCTCTCATGGACGCCCGGCTGCCCCCCTCCCCTCTCTGATGGATGCTCCTCTGCCCCTCTACCTCGCTGATGGACGCCTCACTCCCCCCCTCCCCTCTCATGAATGTCCTGCTGCCCCCCTCCCCCTCTCATGGATGTCCTGTTCCCCCCCCTCCCCTCTCATGGAGGTCCTGCTGCCCCCCTCCCCGCTCATGGACGCCCGGCTGCCCCCCTCCCCGCTCATGGACGCCCGGCTGCCCCCCTCCCCGCTCATGGACGCCCGGCTGCCCCCCTCCCCGCTCATGGATGTCCTGTTCCCCCCCTCCCCTCTCATGGATGTCCTGCTGCCCCCCTCCCCGCTCATGGACGCCCGGCTGCCCCCCTCCCCTCTCATGGATGTCCTGCTGCCCCCCTCTCCTCTCATGGATGTCCTGCTGCCCCCCTCCCCTCTCATGGATGTCCTGCTGCCCCCCTCCCCTCTCATGGATGTCCTGCTGCCCCCCTCCCCTCTCATGGATGTTTTGTTCCCCCCCTCCCCTCTCATGGATGTCCTGTTCCCCCCCTCCCCCTCTCATGGATGTCCTGCTGCCCCCCTCCCCCTCTCATGGATGTCCTGCTGCCCCCTCCCCTCTCATGGATGTCCTGTTCCCCCCCTCCCCTCTCATGGATGTCCTGTTCCCCCCCTCCCCTCTCATGGATGTCCTGTTCCCCCCCTCCCCCTCTCATGGATGTCCTGCTGCCCCCCTCCCCTCTCATGGATGTCCTGCTGCCCCCTCCCCCTCTCATGGATGTCCTGTTCCCCCCCTCCCCTCTCATGGATGTCCTGATCCCCCCCTCCCCTTTAATGGATGTCCTGTTCCCCCCCTCCCCTCTCATGGATGTCCTGCTGCCCCCCTCCCCGCTCATGGATGTCCTGTTCCCCCCCTCCCCTCTCATGGATGTCCTGTTCCCCCCTCTCCCCTCTCATGGATGTCCTGCTGCCCCCCTCCCCCTCTCATGGATGTCCTGCTGCCCCCCTCCCCGCTCATGGATGTCCTGCTGCCCCTCCACCACTCACCTGTCCTGAATATTCTTCCTCACTATCAGGAAATAAGATTTGATTAGTCGCTCGATCACTTCGCAGTCGCGTTGCTCGCGAGCGGAGAGTTTTCTGGCAACGGGCACAGGCTGGGGGGAGAGAGGAAAGAATCACATCAAGACAAGATGGTGCGGGGGTAAAGAAGAACGGTGTAATATTCTGGGGGATTGGGGGGGTCCTCAGGACTATATAATAGGGGGGGGGGGGATACTATATGAGCTCTATGCCGTCCATAAGCGGATTAGTAGAGCAGCGGACTCACCACATCCAGCAGATTAACAGCGTGGCCCCTCTGGGGACTGGCAGGGAGGACAGGGACCGACTTGAACTTCTCCTCCAGTAATGGGTCGTCTCCTTTCGCCTTTAACATCCCCCTCCAGTTACCGGTCCCTGCGTCTGGGACGTTCTCACTGGCGCCACCTGCTGGAACAGCCTGGAATGACAGCACAGTACGGAGCAGGATGAAGAAAAGGGGTTCTCCCAAGATTACGGGATAGGTGGGGAGTGGGGGTCCGACTGATGGTGTCATCAGGGGTCCTCGGTCACCTCCTTCATGCTGGGAAACTTGGGATAACCTCTTCAATGCAGTGGAACACTATAGATAACAAGTCTTGCCAAACATGCCCCCCCCAATAAGCTGTAAAGTGAGACCCTCTGTAACATCCAGAAAGTGACAGCACCTCTTACATTCAGAGCTTTCCACGTTCTGGGTATGAGACCACCAATGGCTGTGCTGGGAACTGCATAAGTCATCAGAATAGACATTACACTGGGGGAAGCTGTCTGTGACAGTAGTGCAGAGTGTAACAGAGCAGGTGATGATTGACAGTTATCCCTACTCGCGCTGCTACACCTCGCCATGTCTCAGCACAACTGACACAGACAGCTCACCCAGTGTAATGTCTATTCTAATGGTAACATGTATTATATAGATATCAGGGGAGGCTACAGCACTAGTGACACAGACAGCTTCCCCCAGTGTAATGTCTATTCTAATGCTAACATTTAATATACAGACATCAGGGGAGGCTGTAGCACTAGTGACACAGACAGCTTCCCCAATGTAATGTCTATTCTAATACTAACATGTATTATATAGACATCAGGGGAGGCTGTAGCACTAGTGACACAGACAGCTCCCCCATGTGTAATGTGTATTCTAATGGTAACATGTATTATATAGACATCAGGGGAGGCTGCATCACTAGTGACACAGACAGCTCACCCAGTGTAATGTCTATTCTAATGGTAAGATGTACTATGTAGACATCAGGGGAGGCTGTAGCACTAGCTATATGTAACTGTGCCAGGACCAGGGCTTGAGCAGTCCTGCAGTTCCTAAGACAGCCATTGGGGGCAGCAGAGGAGCCATATTACACTTTATTAAAGCAGATCCTGGAAATCAGAGACATTCAAACAACCCGAGACCAAATGATCCTCTGATGAAACATCCTATGACTACTAGAATGCTAGGTTTTAAAGGGGTTATCTAGAAGGAGAGAAAAAAAAAAAACAGCACCACCCCTGTCCTCAGTGTATTACAAATCAGCTATTTTTCTTCAATGGAACAGAGCCACAATACCACACCCAAACTGTGCACAAGAGTGGCGCTGTTTCTAAAAGAAAGCTGCCTTTTTTTTTTTTTTTTTTTTTTAAGTGTCACTGTCGCTTACATTTTTTTGCAGAAATCAATAGTACAGGCGATGTTAAGAAACTTTGTAATTGGGTTTATTAGCCGAAAAAAGCATTTTTATCATGAAAAAGCAGTTTGAAGCTCTCCCCCCTGTCTTCATTGTTCTCTTATGGAGAGGAGAGGGGTGGAGGGAGATGAGGCTACATCGGGCTATCTCCTCTGAAGTCAGCACTGACCTCTCTGATTTCTGAATACCGGCTTTCACACAGCTCCCGCTGTGTAATCCTTTGTCCTTTGCTGGCGACTAATCTCCCTCCTCCCCTCTCCATAGGTTACACAGGGCCCGACTAATGTAAAACCTGATGTATCCTGATAATGAGCAGTGAATGAGAGAGAGAGAGAGAGAGAGAGAGAGGGGGGGGGGGATCTTTTTGAATGCAGATAATGGCAGATTTGCCTAATAAATCCAATTATAAAGTTTCTTAAAATCGCCCGTTGATTCCTGCAAAAAAAAAAAAAAAAAACACAAACAACAAGATTGTGACACTTTAAGCCTGGACAACTCCTTTAAGTGGCCGACTCAGGCATCACTCTATATATCACATGCAAGCCACCTATCGAGCCACACAGGCAGCCATATCCAGACCCTCTACAGTGTTTGCGGGGGGGGGGGGGGGGGGACATCTGCTCCTAATCCCATGGACAGTCACAAAGACCACTTTGCTGACAGTCTTAATATGTTCACAAGACCCGGGCCCTCACATGTGCTTCTACAGAACCGAATACTATACGGATCTACTTTCTGTTCTGAAGAAGAGAGAATGGCGGTCTTGGTGCTGTAACCTTAAAGGGAAGCTGTCCGCTGTATAAGATGCTCAGAGGTGTAGACATGGGCAAGAGACCAGTATGTAAGTCAATGGCTGTTTGCAAAGTAAAAAAATCAAGTGTCATAGACATGGGGCTGAGCTGTAGCATGCACGCCTTCCCCCCACCCCACCCTGTACAGCTTCCAGCATGCCATAGAAAGGGTGGGGGTAGGAGGAGGCGTGCATACTGCTGCCTAGCTTAGCTTGGAAGGAAAACATGATTTTATAACTTTGCAAACAGCCACCGTTTTATTTCTCATGAGCGTGATATAGACGTGGATAGACTCTCTTTAATATACGCCAGTGTTGTTGTATGTTAAGCAGATACAGGCATGAACGATGGAAAGCATGCAACAAGGAACCACGGCCACAACCATCATGCCGCTGGTGACTACACGTGTCCGTTCATGCGGATGAGAATGAACATGCAGTGCGCTCTTAGCACTGGGCACAGACCTTGCCATCAGTATCAGCTGAAGCGGCAGGGGGAGGCTCCAGAGCGGCGGGGGCCAGGGGCCCTGGAGCTTTAGTGGACTAAAGGAAGAAAAGAGAACCAGATGCAGAATTAACCAGGAGACATCAACACCAGCAGTAAGAAAACCGGCGGAGCAGCATGCGGAGACGGCAGGGAGGAAGAGGAGGAGCGCGGCCTGGAGAAGGCTCTGCTCACACCTGGGTTATAGCAAGAGCCCTGCAATGCTGGGAGTTGTAGTTCTGCATCATCTGGAGAGCCAGAGGCTGCAGATCACAGGGCTGCACTGTGCTATCATAGCCGCTATGGTAGTATGCTGGGAGTTGTAGTTCTCTAACAGCCAGGGGGGGACCGACATGTGTGAACTCATCATTTACATGATATTTCTTATGATCTATAGATCCAGTCCAAACATTCTGGAAAATCCATGCACGGCCACGGCATCATGAGCAGCAGAGCAGAGGATTTAAGCGTTATGTGATGGCAGAGGGAAAAAATAAAATAAATATATATAGAAATTGTGGATGGACAAGGGGCGTGGTGCCTACAGCAGTCACCCTGCACAGATGTGTTAGTATAAACAGATGTAGCAGAGCCGGGATTGTCACCTCTATGTGTGTCTATATGAGGTCTTACATAGGACTGCAGGTACTTACATAGGACTGCAGGTCCTTTACCTCGCTCTTGCGTTATAACAATGTGGCCCCCAATGACTTAAGAGTCCTTTTACACAGACAGATTTATCTAACAGATTTTTGAAGCCAAAGCAGGAACAAACTATAAACAGGGAACAGGTCATAAAAGAAAAGACTGAGATTTCGCCTCTTTTCAAATCCATTCCTGGCTTTGGCTTCAAAAACCTGTCAGATAAATCTGTCTGTGTAAAAGGACCCCTACATAAAACATCCAGCTCATCCAACCTTAAATATAGAAAGCCGAGCAGAGCCAGGAGACGGAGTGACTGCAGCACTGATGACATATACATTCCCCCCTCCACCCCCCACATGGTGTCGCCGGGCTCTACCATCCCCACAATGATGGATCACCTTATCTCTGGGCGCTGCGGGAGGGGGCAAATCTCTGGCTATCCTATTCCGCCTCTGTTCCTGCATAGACAAAAATAAGAAGGGACATTACTGATCACATGGGCGCTCTCCCATAGTACAGGAACGGGCGCGGCGCTCTCCTCACCTCTATGTTGTTGTTCATCACTCCGCAGGCGTCGGCGAAGTCTGGGTGTTTGGTGTTGATGTACGCCAGTTCTATGGCCACTAAGTTGTGCACCTGGATGGGAAGAGAAACAGCATAGTCATCCATGGTCGAACTCACGGCCCTCGAGCTAATGTAAAACTATGATTGCTAACAAGCCTGGACAGCCAAAGATTTAGCTTGGCATGATGGGAATTGTAGTTTTGCAACAGCTGGAGAGCCGGAGATTGCCATCTCTGTATTAGAAGATATAGGAGAAGTGCAGTGGCCTCTATAGGGGAAATATGGTATTACACAGTCCAGAAGCAGCTACTCTCCCTCCAAGATGTCCTTATGACCTCACAGGGCGCGCACTACTTGTATTCCCCAGGAAACAACAAAGACAAAATCCCTTCTTTGTATTGTACCGTTCCTTTGTTACTCCTCGGGAAAATGTAGGAATACACTGACAACTAGGAGGTACAATTCCCCCTCGTCAATAGGGAGTGTCCCTACATTGGCCAACAGTGTCAGTACCGATTATACTGCGAGAGAAACAGTTGTTGAGTTCTTCGTATTTGCAGGGTGGAACAGCTATGGTCCGGGCATTGTTATGTCACAGGAAATACAAGTAATTAGTAAAAGAGAGGGGTCCGTTGGTTCTGTAAAACAGAGGGGCTATCCTTATGATGGGTCACTGCACTGAGCGCCATGTTCCCTGCATTGTCCACCAGGCACAGCTCTGCACTGTTACTAGTGGCCGTGCCTGGTACTGCAGTTCAATACAGCTTAGTCCAGTTCATGTGAATGGGAGTTGGACTCCCCGGCTCGTTTACTGCGCCTATTACACGGCCCGAGGGCTGCAGGGACATTGTTACTGATGTCCTTGCAGCCCTTGTTTAAACACCATACATTACCTTAGCATGTTCCAGGGCTTCTCCTGCGCTCCTTCTTCCTCCCGGTCGCGCGCGCAGCAGCTGCGGTGCGGCCTGTTTGAGCTGACGGCCGCTCAGCCAATCACTGAACGCGGCCAGTGATTGGCTGAGTGGTCTGTCAGTTGACAGGCCGCACCAAAGCTGCTGCTGCGCGGGACCGGGAGGAAGAAGGAGCGCAGGAGAAGCCCTGGAACATGCTTAGGTAATGTATGGTGCTTGTGATATCGTCGCTCGCCTGCTGCGCATCGCTATTCCACGCAGTGATGCCTGATGATTTTAGGTTTGAACCTAAATAAACGATCAGCCAATGACACGATCATCGGCTGATCGTTGTCTCTATTCCACGGAGCGAAAATCGGCCGATTATCGCTCGGTGGAATAGGCCCCTTAGAAAAGATAAGCTGAGATGTCAGTGGGCTTCTTACCATCTCATTGGTCACCGGCAGCCGTTTCCGCAGAAGACACGTCACCACTTCCACAATGGCGTCATGCAGCTTAGGAAACCTCAGGAGCTCCTGGAAGATGAGGAAATATAAATAAATGGCTGTCATTTCTACAAAGCTTTGATACATTGCCAAAATCTGCCAAATACTTTAGATCGCAATTTTTGACGTGCAATTGGGTACCGATAGGAATTACTGACAAGCCAGACTGCTCCTACGTCAGCCATGACACTGTAACTTGTTGCGGCAAGGTGGCCGCTCCACCGACTAGTTAGACGTTGCTGCAGATAGTTCTCCAGATTTATTACTATTCTTCAGATCTCTCACTCTCTATTCTGGTTTTGGTCAGAAAGTAGAACTAGAAGCAGCAGATACCGGAGGATGAAGACGTGTAGAGAACATTTCTGCCTAAATGTTAAAGTGTCACTATCGTGTTGTTGTTGTTGTTTTTTTTTTGCAGAAATCAATAGTCCAGGCGATTTTAAGAAACTTTGTAATTGGGGTTATTGGCCAAATCTGCCATTATCTGCATTCAAAAAGACTTTCCCCAGGCCCCCCTCCATCCCCTCTCTCATTTACTGCTCATTATCAGGAAATCTCAACTCTCTTACATCAGTCGTGCCCTATCTGGAGAGGGGGGAGATTAGTCACCAACAGAGAGCAGAGAACAAAGGATTACACAGCGGGACCTGTGTGAAAGCTGGTATTCAGAGGTCAGAGAGGTCAGTGCTGACTTCAGAGGAGATAGCCTGGTGATGTAGCTGTAAATTTACTCTTTATTGTCCTGTTTTGGTGCCTCATCTCCCTCCACCCCTCCTTTCTCCATAGAAAACCATGAAGACAGGGGGGAAAGCTTCAAACTGTTTTCTCATGATAAAAAAAAGCATTTTTCGGCTAATAAACCCAATTACGAAGTTTCTTAACATCGCCTGTACTTTCTGCAAAAAAAAATAAAATTGAAACAACAGTGACACTTTAAAATCTTCCAATACATAGTAAATTCAGCTTCCCTGCCATCATCGAATCATGTGAGGTCTTTTATGGGATCCCATCATACAATGTAACTGGATTACAGTAAATAATATATCGGAATATAAAATTCAATTGGAAGATGAGGAAAAGTTCCCTGGCCTGTAGCCGGCTCCATTTTGGGGTCTGTATTGGCTGAGACCCCCTGGGCTAGGATGTACATTATACCTATGATCTATTGGATGAGAGGAATGTTACTCTACCACGGCCAATATATGTGCTGTATCTTCTTCACCAGTACTCTATCATTAAGGCTAACCTGGCCTATTATTATGACCGCTCCAGAGCTGTAATCATGGCGGCGTCACACTGTCCCCTGTGTATTATGACTGGTGTCAACCTGGGAGGGGCGCCATACCTGTGTGCTATAGTTACTGCAGTGCTGGATAATCCTCTGCATCTCCTCGTGGACCAGCTCCACGCAGCGTAAACTTGGCTCCTCCAATCGCTTCACCTGACGCTTTACAAGGAGCTCAAAGGAGACTTCCGGAACGAACAAGGCCGGCCGGGGTCCCTGGAGGACAAAGATGTGTCAATGGAGGACACGACAGAATAGGAGACTGATCGATAGGTGATTTACCGTCTCCTTCAAACCCCTTATATTACTCACGGTTGCATTTCTGATAGCGGTGAGGATGTCGATGGTAGTCAGTCCGCCCAAAGGATCGACAGACTCCAACGTCCTGCCGAACGTCTCGTGGAAAATGTAGCAGATTCGAGCACCGCCGCACCTAGACGAAGAGAAGAAGGTGAGACGGATATTTCACAGGATAACCGTCACAGGCGACAACTTACAGCAAGTACGGCCGAACCTGAAAGCCATGGCTCGGCCGTTGAATAACGCTACCTGGAAGAGATGGATATAAGTGGAGACCTGGGACTGTCACCCTTTGCCAGGCTACAGCCAAAATCAATCAACGGCCGAGTGATCAGGTTCAGGTTCGGACAAATTTACTGTACGTTGGCTCATCTCTAGCGACAACCAATGTCGCTATAAGAACGTTACCAGCTTTTCGAGAAACAAACAGCTACGTGGCTACTTTGGCCATAACACACCATGCCATGCAGTGTTGCATCACAACTAATAAGAGTGAATGGGGTTGGACCAAGAACTGCAAGACTACCGTCACCTGAAAGTAGGGCAGGGCGATATAGGCAACAAAAAAAATCTGTGTTTTTTTTTCTTTGATTTAAATCTCAATTTTTCAAAAATGTATTTGTTGCTAATTATGATGGGTGTAGTAGTAGAGGCATAGTGGATAAGGGGTGTAGTAACAGTAGAAGCATAGAAGATGAGGGGTGTCGTAGTAGATAAGGGGAGTAGCAGTTTTGGGAGTAGTAGTATAGAGTGGAGGTAATAGTCGCAATGTGTGGAGTGGGAGCAGTATTAGGGGTATTAGTAGAGCAGTATTAGTAGTATTGAGGGTAGTAGTAGAGCGGTATTAGGAGTATTGAGGGTAGTAGTAGAGCAGTACTGGGGGTAGTAGTAGAGCAGTATTGAGGGTAGTAGTAGAGCAGTATTGGGGGTAGTAGTAGAGCAGTATTAGGAGTAGTATTGGGGTTAGTAGTAGAGCAGTACTGGGGGTAGTAGTAGAGCAGTACTGGGGGTAGTAGTAGAGCGGTATTAGGAGTAGTATTGGGGTTAGTAGTAGAGCAGTATTGGGGGTAGTAGTAGAGCAGTATTGGGGGTAGTAGTTGAGCAGTATTGGGGGTAGTAGTAGAGCAGTATTGGGGGTAGTAGTTGAGCAGTATTGGGGGTAGTAGTAGAGCAGTATTGGGGGTAGTATTGGGGTTAGTAGTAGAGCAGTACTGGGGGTAGTAGTAGAGCAGTATTGGGGGTAATAATAGAGCAGTATTAGGAGTAGTATTGGGGGCAGTAGTAGAGCAGTATTGAGGGTAGTAGTAGAGCGGTATTAGGAGCAGTATTGGGGTTAGTAGTTGAGCAGTATTGGGGGTAGTAGTAGAGCAGTATTGGGGGTAGTAGTTGAGCAGTATTGGGGTTAGTAGTTGAGCAGTATTGGGGTTAGTAGTTGAGCAGTATTGGGGTTAGTAGTTGAGCAGTATTGGGGTTAGTAGTTGAGCAGTATTGGGGGTAGTAGTTGAGCAGTATTGGGGGTAGTAGTTGAGCAGTATTGGGGGTAGTAGTAGAGCAGTATTGGGGTTAGTAGTAGAGCAGTATTGGGGTTAGTAGTTGAGCAGTATTGGGGGTAGTAGTAGAGCGGTATTAGGAGTAGTATTGGGGTTAGTAGTTGAGCAGTATTGGGGGTAGTAGTTGAGCAGTATTGGGGTTAGTAGTTGAGCAGTATTGGGGGTAGTAGTTGAGCAGTATTGGGGGTAGAAGTTGAGCAGTATTGGGGGTAGTAGTAGAGCAGTATTGGGGTTAGTAGTAGAGCAGTATTGGGGTTAGTAGTTGAGCAGTATTGGGGGTAGTAGTAGAGCGGTATTAGGAGTAGTATTGGGGTTAGTAGTTGAGCAGTATTGGGGGTAGTAGTAGAGCAGTATTGGGGTTAGTAGTAGAGCAGTATTGGGGTTAGTAGTTGAGCAGTATTGGGGTTAGTAGTTGAGCAGTATTGGGGTTAGTAGTTGAGCAGTATTGGGGTTAGTAGTTGAGCGGTATTAGGAGTAGTATTGGGGTTAGTAGTTGAGCAGTATTGGGGGTAGTAGTAGAGCAGTATTGGGGGTAATAATAGAGCAGTATTAGGAGTAGTATTGGGGGCAGTAGTAGAGCAGTATTGGGGGTAGCAGTAGAGCAGTATTATACCTAATATATACACATCATATACCTAATAAATACCTCCTATACCTCTGGTGCTCGGAGGAGCCGCTCCCCATTTTGTGGGTGCGTGCGGACATCTTAGTGGGTGGCGGCGGGCAGCGATCTTACAGGTGGATGGGGGTGGGCGGGGGAACTCAGTGTGCGTGCTGGGGGCGGGCAGCGGTCCTCCGGGTGCAGGTTAGCGGTAATCTTATAGGTGGGTGGGGTGGACGGCGTCGGTTGTCCAGGTGCAGGCTGGGGGCGAACGTGTATGTAGGTAAGCGGGGAGCTTTTGCGGTTCTCCAGGTGCTGGCGTGCGGTCCCGCTCTGACTTGCAGGAGGAGCAGTTTGCCCGAAGCGCCGCTGCTCCCCCTGCAGGTTGGAGGGCATTTTTTTCTTTTCTTTGAAAACCGAATTTGGGATTTTCAAAGGAATTGAAATCGATTCTCAAAATCTAAGTGAATTAATTAATTCGATTAATCGCCATCCAAGCCATCCAAGACCTGGTCGCTGCTCAATTTTATTCTATGGGATGGAGTCACATGACACAACAGCCAGTTGCCACGTAGGATCCACAACGGACGGCAGTAGCAGCAGCGGAGTGGATGAGATGTTACACATCTCACTCACATGATGCAGAGACTGTTGTGGATTTTCACCACTTGCACCATTGCAGGGGTAAAGGCTACAAGGAGTCCACAGCATTTACCCACTCAGACTTGTTGCAGTAAGTCCAAGTCTACTTACAGCTCTGAGGTCTCGATGTATTTCGCGGTCCCCTCGATGGTGTTACAATACTCCGTAGCGAACTTGGTAATGAGCTGGAGCAGGGTGGCGCTCTTGTCGTCCACCGGCTCGCCGTAGCTGTTCAGCAGAGACTGATACTGAGCCGCCAGGACGTTGATCCTGGTCTTCAGCTCCGGCAAACAGTCTCTGATGTGATGCATCAGCAACCTATGGAATGAGAGAACACACACGTGATAAACACAACTAACAGCTATAACAAGGAGCCTGCGCTACATTAATAATCCCCAGAAATTCCCAGAACGAAACTTACAAAAATAGGAACAAATAAAAATAAAAAAAAGCTTATAAAGCCACAATTATAATCACAGCATAAAAATGACTCATAAAATACACAGTGTGGAATGTGCTGGAACAGGCAGGAGAGTCACATGTACATCCCATGACACCAACCAATAAATGTGGGTATATAGTGTGGCACCCTAGACAGGAACAACACAGGAATCCTGTGTTGTTCAAATCAACTGGTGCCAGAGATTAGTAATTCACTTCTTTAAAAAAAAACAAAAAAAAAACTCTCCAGTCTTCCAGTACTTATCAGCTGCTGTATGTCCTTGCAGGAAGTGGTGTATTCTCTTCAGTCTGACACAGTGCTCTCTGCTGCTACCTCTGTCCATGTCAGGAACTGTCTAGATCGGTAGCAAATCCCCAATCTCCAGCTCTCCAGACTGGAAAGAGTACCACTTCATGCAGGACATACAGCAGCTGATATGTACTGGAAGTAAATTACAAATCCCCGTTTATACTGATCATTTGAGGATCACTACCAGCACATACTCCGGTCCGCACCTCAAGTCTTACCTGTTCAGTGTCCGGGCCAGGTACTTGGTTCCATTCCTATTGGCTAGAGATGGGTATTTCTTCTGTAGAAAGGCGTACTCATCCCGGATAGAGTCGGCCACACTCTTCTTGTTATTAATATCTAACTGACTCCTATAAAACAAACAAACAAAAAAAAAAGGTTAAAGTGCATCTGTAAAATCAACGTCTGTAAAATCAAAACATGCAATTTTCTCACCACCTACAGTCGCCACTAGAGGGAGCTCACTGCATTCAAGTTTATGATTTATCAACATTATGCAGTGCAGGCTACCAGTATGTACGCTCTTACAGAAAATAGTACCTCTTACCACTATAATGGTATCCCATTGGGCTGACAGAGAAGTGTACTTACCTGTTGACCACTCCAATGATGCCCAGCTTCACAGGAATGACCCTCCCCAGTAGAACGTCCATTGCATCTGTACCGGCATCCATAAGATCCAGCTTGGTGATGACTGCGAGCGTTCTCCGTCCTGCCAGACGCAAAATTTAAGAAAGTCAGAGACGATAACCTACTTCTAAGCGCTAGTAAATGGCATCCCAACAAGTTTAATAGCTGTGCAATCCTCCTGCTGCAGCGGCCACTGCTGGACAAATGCAGTACTACATGGATATCAGACCTTCACTACATGATATCAATATGCCCTAACAGTGTATACATATATAGAAATAGAGGACGGGCCCCCATTACTCACCATCAGGATCACTCTCCCGGGCGATCTTTAGCGCCTCGGATGTGGCCATGTCTGTGTTGGCGGCGGTGACAGCCAGGATGATGGAATTGGGGTTACTGATATACCGCAGGATGAGCTCCCTGATCTGAATTTCTATGTCTTTGGGCTGGTCGCCTACTGGTACCTTATTAGGTGGAAAAGCAAATATATCCATACGGCTTATACACGTCCGTTCATTGTGTGAGGACCAACGTCTGTCATGTCCTCCTTACCTTTGTCATCCCCGGTAAATCCACCAGCGTCAGGTTCACCACGTTGGGAGAGAAAATCTTCAAGTGGATGGGTTCCGGACTAATACCCTGGAATGAAGGACACAGGAGTCAGATGGCCCATGGCCCAATCACATTAACCTCACCCAATCTAATCAAACCATCTGTCAGAAGTTTTCCTTAAAGGGGTTATTTAGGATTAGACCAAACATAGCTACTTTAATACAAAAACAGCACCACCTCTGTCCTCAGGTTGTGTGTGGTATTACATGTCAGCTCCATTCACTTCAAATGGAATGGAGCTGCAATACCACACCCAACCTGAGGACAAGGGTGGCGCTTTTATTCCCCAAAAAAGAAGCAGAGAAGAAGTGTCACTGTCGTTTACAAATTTTTTTTTTTTTTTTTTGCAGAAATCAATAGTCCAGGCGATTTTAAGAAACTTTTTAATTGGGTTTATTAGCTGAAAGATTCATTTTTATCATGAAAAAGCAGTTTGAAGCCATCCCCCCTGTCTTCATTGTTCTCTATGGAGAGGGGAGGGGTGGAGGGAGATGAGGCACCAAAACAGGACAACAAAGAGTTAATTTACAGCTACATCAGCACTGACCTCTCTGACCTCTGATTACCGGCTTTCACACAGGTCCCGCTGTATAATCCTTTGTTCTCTGCTCTCCGACTCATCTCCCTCCTCCCCTCTCCATAGGTTACACAGGGCCCGAATGATGTAAAATATTTGAGATTTCCTGATAATGAGCAGTGGATGAGAGAGAGGAGGGGGGGGGGGGGCTGGGGAAAGTCTTTTTTGAATGCAGATAATGGCAGATTTGCCTAATAAACCCAATTACAAAGTTTCTTAAAATCGTCTGGACTATTGATTTCTGCAAAAATAATAATTAAAAAAAAAAAACGACAGTGACACTTTAATAATTTTCTCATCTCAAATCAGAAGCAAAACGCATATGAAGTAAATGATAAAAGTAAATTTATTATTATTTTTTTTTTAAAGAAAAATCACATTTCCTTGAAGAAAACCATAGCAGATGAGTTGTCCGCCGCGCCAAATTACATTAGGATGGCAGCAGAGCAGGAAGCCGGGGACGCTGCTGCTCCATATGCTGGGAAATCATGGAGGTGCAATGAGGACACATGAAAAATTTACAGGATGAATTAGGCTCCTCTCCAAGGGATAATCCTCCATAATGACTGCAGGCAGCTAGTAATGTAGACACAACAGAAGTGCCGCAGTACGCGCCGTCTCCGGAGGATCGGGAACAGGACGTGCCCGCAGTATGGCCCCTTCATTAGCGGCTGCTTCTGATTAGTAAATTAAAGGGGAAGTCAACTTTCTTATCCCCCCTTACTATGATACAAAAATTAAGTTAATTTATTTACAAATATTCTGCTCTTATGTAGAGCTGTGTCTCCATGGTAACAGACTACAAACAAAACATAGTGTAGTCAGATGTTATAGTGACGTTTTACTTCCTTCTTCCTGTTTGTACAGTATCAAGAAGAAGGGGCACTAGTGGAGTAACCATAAATGTTTATTTCTAATCTGTAACCGCAAAGACTCATAGGTCTGCATAGGAGCTGTATACGCAAACCAGGAGGAGGAGATTTTTTTTTAATCGACACTAAGTGGCTGCTTCATTTTAAAAGGGGGAGTTCACCCAAAATGTATTTTTCTTTCAAATCAACTGGTGCCAGGGATTTGTAACTTGCTTCTATTAAAAAATCGCAAGTCCTCCAGTACTTATCAGCTGCTGTATGTTCTACAGGAAGTGGTATTTTTTTTTAAACTAGAGAGCAGGTGAGGTTTCCTATGGGGATTTGCTACTGCTCTGGCCAGTTCCTGACATGGACAGAGGTGGCAGCAGAGAGCACTGTGTCAGACTGGAAAGAATACACCACTTCCTGCAAGACATTCAGCAGCTGATAAGTACTGGAAGACTGGAGATTTTTTAATATAAGTAAATTACAAATATCTGGCACTTTCTGGCAACAGTTGATTTGAACGATTTTTTGTTTTGTTTTGGTGAACAACCCCTTTAAAAGGTAGTGATCCTTAACTTGTGGTCCTTCAGCTGCTGCAAAACTACAACTCTCCAAAGGCTGTAGTTGTAGTTTTGCAGCAGCTGGAGAAATTAAAACGATACACATGTGGCTTTTTCTGTGGATACCCTATAAAGAACTCTCAAGACAATACTTAGGATTAAACTCGCTTGTAAGTCCCCAATCACACTGTCACACTTACTTTATTATTGCCGGAAATCCTTTCTGTTTCATTCTCGATTTCTTGACGAATTTCATCAAAATCTGTGTAAATCTGGGGGGAAAAATAATGAAATATCAATGTATTTTTTACAATAGAGCATCAACACAGACGGAAAAAAAAGCAACAGGGCAGGAACAAGAAGCTCTGTCTTGTGATACAATGAAGACAGTTACACCTTAGCAACAGACTACAAAGCTGAAACTTTGTAGTCTGTTGCCAAGAAACTACTAATAACTTAAAATTTCTATAAAGAAAATGTCTGAGGGGGAGGAACTATGCTTAAAGGGGTATTTTCATCTCACATATTTATACAGAATATGGGGGGGGGGGGGGGCTAAGGTGGGATCTGCAAATGCCCCCCCCCCATTTGCTTCTGTGGCAATGGTGTAGAACAAACCATTGATTTTATAATGATCACAATAAAACCTGATCAGGTGTGATTTCCTAGTGGTAGATGCAGGTCTCAGAGGTGGGTTATCATCTAATCGGACATCTATAGCATATCTTGCGGACATGTCTTAAGATGGGAATAACCCCTTAAAACACGTCATCTACTGTTTGTCCAGTAGATTAATAGCCGTACTGTCACTGCCCTACAGGCTTAAAGCATTTATCCATGGTTGCTTTCTTCCACAAACAGCGCCACTATTGTTCTCAGTTTGGAAGCAGTATTGCAGCTCAGTTCAATTAAAGTGAATGGAGCCAAGTTGCGATACCATACACAACCTGAGGAGAGAGGGGTGGCGCTGTTTTTAGAAGGAAGCAGCTATGTTTTTGTATGCTTATTAAAGGGGTTAATTACAATTAAAAAAAAAAAAATCCTACCTTGTTCTTTGTGTGAAGAAATTTGCCCCATTCCTCAGCATCCACCCCTGGAACAAAAAAATAAAACACAAAGGGTAAAACAAACTGCCCTTGAAGTTATACAACTTTCTGTAATACCGGGAACAGCCACTGTCAAGAGCACGGCGCTGTGTCTGGCGGTGTTGGGAGTCATACCCCATGTGATCAGGATGGCCTATAGTACGGTGTCCAGGATGGGCCACTATTACACCAGCAAGTAAGTACACTATCAAGAATAGTCATCGGCCTGAGCTCCACATTATAAGATATTCCAGGCACATCGTATGCAGAATTATTTATGCCGGGAGAACAGTGAGTCACGATTTCCATTCCAGAACCCACAGGCGTCTTCTCCCTACGGAGTCACATGCACACGGAGCGAGACTGTAAAAGGCCACGAGGAATATCTGTGTGCCGAGACTCTATACAGTCCTCATCGAGATCAGGGATTTAGAGGTCACCCCAGCACTGGATACTACTGCCTGACCTTACACCCTCCTGCAGTTTTGCAATGAGCCTTTTAAACCAATGATCCATTAGTCAGTATACAAACAGGAGACTGAACAGCTCCGCGATATGTTAAAGAGGCTGTCTGAATTAGGAATCCTATAAAATACCTTAATAGAGAGTAATTCAAGATTGGATAGTGACTATATGAAGTAGGTGTATTCATGTGTAATACTTCATCTCTCCTGCGGTGGCACTGCAGGGAAACTAAACACTAGTTTAGAGCCGATCACTGTGATCAACATCTTCTTGTAGGAATGGGGAACCTTCGGCCCTCCAGGTGTTGCTAAACTACAATTCCCATCATGCCTGGACAGCCAAAGCTTCGCTTTGGCTGTCCAGGCATGATGGGAATTGTAGTTTTGCAACAGCTGGAGGGCTGAAGGTACCCCACCCCTGTCTTATTGGGAGGCCCTTCTAACTAGGAGAGATAGTGCAATCTTAAAGGGGTTGTCTGGGAGCAGGATTCTTTTATATTTTGCTGTTGGCACGTTAACTATACAAAAGCAGCTATACTCACCTACCCCCACCCCAGCTCCCGGTCTAACATCCCCCAGTCCCTGCATTATCTCAGCAGGTATTGCCCACTAAGACAATCATTTGCCACAGCATAACCCACCTCAGAGTACCAATTGTGGTGATAATGTGTCAAGGGAACCAGTAAGAAGCGATGACTGGGAGGCGTCACGAGTGGGAGATCAGGGAAGGTGAGTATAGCCATTTTTTTTTTTTTTTTATTTAACAAGCCCCTAACCTACATTAAGAACACGTTGTCCTTGGAGACACCCTTTGTGGATGTGGCTAGTTAGGCTTAAATTTTGTTTCCAGTAGAGGGCAGCACTGAGCCGTACCAATACAACAGATACTCTAAGAGGAAAAAAAACAGCTCGGCTACATCTTTACAGTCAAAACCCAGTACGTAAACTGGAAATAAGAAAACTCACTAACGCTCGGAGCAGTGAGGCGCATGATGGCTTATTACTGTTTGCGTGGACTTTATCAGAGTCCTCAGAAAACAAACTATTACTCATGTGTGCAGCGAGTCTACTGTGTGATGTAAACAGGGTGCAAGACACCGAGAGAGTAGACAGCAGCCGGCTCAGAAGTACACAATGTCCTCATAAATCCTATATAATACTGGGATCAGTCCTGTGCGCATAGTCATCAGGCCAGAGGTTACCGGTTGTTACACAAGTCCACCACTTGGGGCGACTCACCCTGATTTTTAAGGCCATATTGGTTGTCTATCCGATTTTCATCATTCCCTACTAGACGGGATTCCTAACAATTTAACGGGAGTTTGTCAGCTGTATATGATGCTCAGAGCTGGAGAGCTGAAGTTATAAAATCATGTTTATCCTTCTAAGCTCAAGTGTCATAGAGGCTGGGCTGAGCTACAGAATGCATACCTCCTCCCCCACCTCTCTGCTTGGCTTCTAGCACTGTGAGCCTTATTGTCAATCAATTAAGGCAGAGAAGTATGGGGGAAGGAGGAGGGCCGTATACTGGAGCTTAGCCCTGCCTCTATGACCCTTCAACTTGTTGAGCAGCAATATGCACACCATCTTCCCCACTCCTCTCTACTGCGAATGATCAGCATACAGGGCTTGGAGCTGGAAGCCAGACACAGAGATGGGGGAGGGAAGACCCATGCATGCTGCAACTAAGCACCGCCTCTATGACTCTTGAGCTTAGAAGAAAAACATGATTTTATAACTGTGCAGGTATCATGTGTATTATATTCTGATGTGCCTGTGTTTGCATTTAAAGTGACACTGTCACCTCCTTTGTGCATTCTGACATCTCTACACAGGTGTAGAGGGTAAATGTAACAGTTTTCATACCTTATTTTATATCATACGTCATGGTGCTTGTTAAAGTAAAAAGTCATCTTTTATCAACTGCAGCCCCGCCCACAACTCCAACGTTGGTCCCGCCCCCTCGTCGGCCATTGGAACAGGCTGGCCGAAAGGTCTAGACCTAGGGACTAACGGTGCTGTTGTGGGCGGGGCTAAGTGGCGCTAATGCCGCGATGCCACGCCCACTTAATACAATCTGCAGTTGATAAAAGGACACTTTTTACTTGAACAAGCAGACGTATGATATGAAATAAGGTATGAAAAACGCTAAATTTACCCTTTACACCTGTGTAGAGAAGTCAGAATGCACAAAGGGGGTGACAGTGTCACTTTAAAGGAGAAGTTCAGCCAAAAGTATTTTTTTTTATATGTTATTACTTTTAGAAAGTTAAACAAATTCCTAATGTACATTAATTATGGGAAATGCACATATGGGGCTATTTCCCTTAATTTAGTAGATCATGGGGACTTCAAATTCTCTCAAAAACCGTGACGTCACGAATCAGGTGTAATTCCAATGAATTGTCCAGCAGGAGGCGCACTATATCTAAAAGCCTATGGACTGTATTGAAGTATATGGAGTATGTAATGTAAAAACTACACTTTATTAAGGGACGAGGACGACCCAAAAGGCTCCACCATGAAACTTTGCATCTATTCTATTGTGAGTATTGTACTTTCATTTTTATTTTTAATATACAAGCTAGTTCAGCAGGAAACAGGAAGCAGAAGTAAAAATTGCAGCGGCCACTTCTGACCCTGCCACCCCGGCACACAATGACATCAATACCAGTAAAAAGCAGAACACAAGTCACGTCTACTACACGAAAACCACCCATGCAAAAAGTAGCGTCTGATACAACTCCCAGCGTGCCAGATAGCGGCCGCTGTCACACGAGCGTATCTTGCCTCTGTATTCCTTTAAGGACTGTAATACGCAGATAAGGGGCTATTTTATGGATGTATTATCTGAAGGGGTTATCTGGCACAGCTACTTTTGCGCAAAAACAGCGCCACCCCTGTCCTCAGGTTGTGTGTGGTATTACAATTCACCTACGTTCACTTCAATGGGACTGAAATGCAATACTAAACATGAAGTGAGGACAGGAGAGGTGCTGTTTCTCTTTTTCTAAAACCCCTTTAAAAATCAGATGCTTCCAGAAGGGATGCCTATTGAATCAGAATGACTGCGGATGCGTTGTGAATTTTCTGCCTAAAGACGGCCCTTTATTAACACTAAAGCCATTTAAGCTATGATACATCCGTATTTCAGGCATCTATCGATACGCTCGTGTGAACGCGGCCGTACAGAGAGGCTTCGAAATGAGAGCGGCCCCACCCCTCCCCCACACTTAAAGGGACAGCTTTCATTTTATCTCCTCTCCTGCCCAAAGTTTAACATGATGGCAAGAGACATGGCTGGCACAGTTACTGAGGCGTGTGAAGCCCAAGGCCTACGGTGACGAAGTGAAGCCCTGTAAGAGGGGCACGGGTGTCCTATGGTTACCTCGGCAACTGTACCACCAAGATGAAATAAGAACGTCCCTTTAAATCAGGGATGGGGAACCTTCCACCCTCCAGCTGTTGCAAAACTATAATTCCCATCATGCCTGGACAGCCAAAGCGAAGCATGATGGGAATTGTAGTTTTGCAACAGCTGGAGGGCGGAAGGTTCCCCATCCTTGCTTTAAATATATTTTGCGGCCCATGTATATGTGTCACCTGCGTCTTTCAAGTCATTAAAATCCTATACAGCCATTTAATAGTTGTTCCTCTGAGCTGTGCATATATATATATATATATATATATATATATATATATATATATATATCACTCGGAAGAATGGAGGCCAGGCCTGGAAACAGCTTAATAGGATATTAAAGACGTGACATAAAAAAAAAAAAAAAAAAAAAGGAGATAAAATAAGCAAATAAAAGTGATAGAACGCTGCGCCATAGCAATGAGGAAGGAGGTGCTGATACAGCCAGTGATCTATAGGGGGCGCCGTGGAGACATCTACAGCTCATGCAGGAAGGAGGAGGAGGAGGAGGAGGAAACTGGAAACCTTTGGATAACTGTCTTGGATTTTTCCAGGCGTCCAGGTCTGGAATCAATAGGGAGACGTGTAAAAAGAAGACAAGAGAGGCAGAGACAATTGTTAGTGGCCCGGCTACCGCACAGGGCTCTGTTCACATCCAGCAGATTATCCAACCGCTTACATGCCACCAATATGGCCGCCAGTTGTATTAAACATTGTATGACCCATCTGTTTCAAGTCAATGGGGGAGATTTATCAAACATGGTGTAAAGTGAAACTGGCTCAGTTGCCCCTAGCAACCAATCAGATTCCACCTTTCATTTTCCAAAGAGTCTGTGAGGAATGAAAGGTGGAATCTGATTGGTTGCTAGGGGCAACTGAGCCAGTTTCACTTTACACCATGTTTGATAAATTTTCCCCAATGTATTTACTAATCCGGCATTGACTGGCCCCGATATGTGCCGGATTATGGAGCGAAAAAAGTAGATAAGAAAAAAAACAAAAAAAAAAAAAACTATATAGTTGCCCATAGCAACCAATCAGCACTCAGCTTTCATTTTACGAAAGTAGTGATTGGTTGCCATTACCATTTTTATGTTTAGACGGTTTTATTATGGGCCTCATGTATCTACTGTTGCCCATAGCAACCAGATTTCATTTTTAAACTGCATTTGGTAAAATGAAAGCAGCGCTGCGATTGGTTGCTATGGGCAACTATATGGTTTTTCTCTCATCCAAGGTGACTGCTGATTGGTTGCTAAGGGAAACGGTCCTTACTGAAACAAGCGAACCTGTCCCTGCTGCTCACAGCAACCAATCAGCGCTCGGCTTTCACTTTACCAGAACTGCTTCAGAAATGAAAGCTACTCTCTGATTGGTTGCTATGGGCAACCATTGCAGTTTTGAGACATACGGCCCCTAAACAAAAACAAAAAAATTAAGAATATTAATTGTTGTTGCCCATAGCAACCAATACCGACGCAGCTTTTACTTCATACTCTGAAAGAATTGCTGTGATCGGTTGCTATGGGCAACAGATCGGCCTCCATTATATTGAAGATCTTTGCTCTTCTGGTTTATCAGATGCCGGATTAAAGAAACGTTACTGTAACGTGAAGTAATAGGCCACGACCATGTCCATGTCATCACATCCGATCTATAAACACACTAACACATGTCGGCATTGAACAGGAGGACACAGACGATTCCCATGATGCACCGGGACATACTCTTTCCTCAGTAATGTTTTATTACTATTCTGATCCAGTTGCCTCCCCTATATTTACCCCTAGTCTCTAAGGGCCCTATTCCACTGGACGATTATCGTTTGCATTATCGTTACCGATTAACGACAGCTATTGCGAAAGACCTAAAAACGCTCACTCATTTCCATGGAACGATAATCGTTACTTATGATCGTAAGTGCGATCGTTTTTTCTTCGCTATTTCTTCGCTATTGCTTTCGTATCTATTGCAAATGACCGAACGATGTCTTATTCAATGTGAACGTTTTGCGAACGAGCAACGATAAAAATAGGTCCAGGTCTTATAAAGCGATCAACGATTTCTCGCTCGGTCGTTAATCCTTAACTGCATTTCAACCGAACGATTATCGTTTAGATTCGAACGATTTAACGATAATCTGAACGATAATCGTCCAGTGGAATAGGGCCCTAATAGGAATGGGGTCAGCTGTGAACAGCGAGACCCCCTCCGCGTCCATAGACATCTGTGTCCTGGCACAGGCCTGCTCCTCACGTGACACCATACTGAATTAGCAGCCCTCCATTACTGAATGATGATTTTCCATGCAGACCACAAAGAAGCTTTTACTGGAAAAAAAAAAAAAAGAAGCGTCTTCCTGCAACTTTAACCCCAGGCTGATGCATTTATAACTCTCCAATCCATTACTAATGGAACAAAAACATTAAATCCTGACGCTGGGATCCATCACTGACGTGGCCAACGTCCCTTTGGTTCATCATGGTGTCGAGATCGAGACAGACTACACTATAGAGGGCCGTCAGATAGACGCTTGTGTGGCTGATACTGATAAAGGGGTCGACCAGGCTTAGAAAAATATGGCCGCTTTCTTCCAGAAACAGCGCCACTCCTGTCCTCAGTTTGGGTGCAGGTTTTGCATCTCAGCTCCACTTAAGTGAATGGAGCCAAGTTGTAATACCACACGCAACCTGAAGACAGGGGTGAGGCTGTTTTTGTAAGAAAGTAGCTGTGCTTTTTCTAATCCTGAATAAGCCATTTGAAGTGGTATTCCCAGCTAAATAAGTTACCCCCTTATCTATAGGAAAGGGGGTTGAGGGTAGGAATCTAACCACTGGAAATCATAAGAACGGCCCTGGAATCAATGGAGTGCATACCTCCCCTGATCTTGTGATCAGCAGGACCCCCCATAAGCTTGTTATGGTATATAACTCATTTCCTTGGTTTGCCAAGTTGTAATACCACACATGCCCTGAGGACAGGTGTGGCACTGTTCATTAGATCCTAACGATCACGTGTAACAGATAAACATTTATTACCATTTTCCTCTCCGGAGGTTTTGCGCCGATCGTCGGAGGATACGTGAACCAGCTGTAGGATCAGGGGTCTTCTTGTCACTATCCCTGTCCCTCGAGGGAGCAGATCCCGGCCAACTAAGCTTTCTAGGACAGAGCTTTTTCCACTGCTCTGTAGAGAAAAAACAAGACACTTAGTACAATGAGGCTGGATATGGCTCCCATAAGAATACAACAGTATGAGTCACCAGGGAACGCTGGAGAAGAAGATATCAAATCCTCACATGGTGTCTCTGTATAGCAGTCGCAGTTTCATTTTTCTGATAAAGAGCTAAAAACCTGCTGCATAAATATACCTTACCAGACAAAATAAATATATCTTACCAGATAAAACAGCATTATACTAATTTTCTTTAGCAGATCTAAATGTGGCCTTACAGTAGTTTCACCCACACCTTGTCTATATCTAGTGAACATGATGGGGTCTCAGCACCGAGACCTTGACTAATGAAAACTTTTGACAGTAACACTTTGATGCTTTTCACAGCTGAGGGTTTGCTACAATCGTATCGAGTCTAGCTAAACAGCGTGAACTCCAGATCATAACACTGTAACAAAAGATCAGAAGAAAAAAAATTGTGCAGCTGCTCGTGAACTTTGCTAATAGAAGACACGAGGAACAACTGTGACAAACCAGCTTTAGTCCTCGTTCACATAGAGTTAATCCGAGTGTAATAACAATGTATAGGAGTGAATACCAGGCCTGTATACAGCTTTGGGCGGCTCTGACAATACATGTGGCGGGCAACCTCTGACCCAGTGACAGAAGAACAATGGCGGGCAGGTGAGTGATGTCACACAATGCAATGCTGCGAAGGAGGAGGGGGAGATTATAGAAAATTCTATCTGACGATCACTAGGGTTTGACTACCACGACAAGCTAGCTATTCCCCACTTTAAGAGCCCCCTTGAAGGGACTAAATTTAGAGGCGCACAGTCCTCGTCAACATATAGGACATTACTGAGAGGTGAGGGATTGTCAATCACAGAAAATCCCTCGAAGCCCTGACATATTCTATCATAGAGAGAGATAGATGAGCGATATACAGTCATATCCACAGACTCCATTACTAATCTATTAATAAGTCCACTCTATTAGTGACACGGCGGCCGGCAGTAACCTTGTGAGGGTCAGGAGCTCCGGATGCCATGAGGAACGGCCGCTCACAAAACGTGTCACGTCACCGCTCCTCATCTACCGATCACAGAACAGCAGATATATAGCGGTCCCATAACTGTAATATAGCAGTCCACAGGGACTTTAGTTGTGCGGGAGAGAAACTTAAAGGGGATACAGTCCCTTTATGATCACAAGAAATCCCTTTAAGGATTCCTGCAATTAGTCAGAACAGGGTGGGCTTCTCATATATACCAGGTCTGACATGTCCATCCTCCTATGGCTGCAGTCTTGTCTAGTCTAGTGCCCAGCATGGTCTCTGTCATGTGATGTCCTGGCCTGACCCTGACCTAAAACCATCATAGGGGTCACACGCTGTCAAACAGACCCCCAACCTCCTATGCGTACTATGTAAACACCGGTCTGCACTACAAACCTCTGAGGTTTGCATCAAGTATCGCCCCCCTCAGGGCACCTGATGAAGTGCAGGCATCTATCACTGGTTCGGGCAGTACCATGGCGACCATGCTGCCTAAAGCCCGCTCATATCTATGGTGGTTCCACTCTCTTCTATGGGGACACAATTACAACCCAGCATACGCGTTTCATGTGGCCATATTGGCCCAGCAGTTGCAACCGATCAGGTTCCCGATTTCATCCCATTGAGTTGCTATGGCAACTGCTCCTATTTCTGTGACAGGCCTAACCTAGACAGCATGCTGGGAGTTGTAGTTTCTCAACATCTGATATAACATATGATAACTATGAGGGAGATTGATCAAACATGGTGTAAAGTGAAACTGGCTCAGTCGCCCCTAGCAACCAATCAGATTCCACCTTTCATTCCTCACAGACTCTTTGGAAAATATAAGGTGGAATCTGATTGGTTGCTAGGGGCAACTGAGCCAGTTTCACTTTACACCATGTTTGATCAATCTTCCACTTATCATCAAGCCCCTTTAAGGTGAACCGGTCACCAAGACAATGTAATTTAAGCTATAGGCCTTATGTTATACAGCGGGAGAAGCTGATTAGACTGATATATATGTTTCTGGGAAAATATAGTGTCACTTAGTGATAGCACCTCCCCCTGGACTCTTTAAGCTGTGATTTCAAAACAATAAATGACAAGTTATCCTGAATCTTTTCCCATAAAGATATAATATATATCAATCTTCTCAGCTCCTCCTGTTCTATAACATGATGGCGTTAGCTTAGATAATATTTTTATGGTATTAGGTCCCCTTTAAGGAGTATCTCAATATAGATGGATGGGGGGGGGGGGGGGGGGCATTTCAAACATCACCTGGATGATTTGAGTCCCAGATGGTTGAAATGAATGGGATGGGAGGGCTGGGGGATGGGGGATGGAATCACTATTCAGTATTGGAGTCCCAGGGGCCATTATTAATCAGGTATTGACAGAAAACAAGATAAAGGTGATCAGACCCTTGCAATATTCTATGAAACCAAACGGTGACCAGCTATACTATATACATATGGGAGGAGAGCTCTCTCTCTCTCTCTATATATATATATATATATATATATATATATATATATACACACACACACACACACACACACACACACACACACACATATATACATACCATAATACAATGCGTATATATATATATATATATATATATATATCCTATAAACACGACACCTTGGATTATGTTCCATGTCTACACAGATCAGCACACTGACTATGAAGCTACGCCAATGTACCCATAATGCTCCAGTGTGGCCGTCAGTTATTAAACTACAATACCCATCATGCTCTGGGTACTCAATAGAGATGTTCTCCAAGCAGTGGCTTTTCGTCAGTTATTAAACTACAATACCCATCAAGCCCTGGGCGCCCAATAGCAATGTTCTCCAAGACAGCTATTAAACTACAATGCCCATCGTGCTCTGGGTACCCTATGTCAGCGCAACCAAGGCATGATGGGAGTTGTAGTTTTACATGAATCAATAGAGAGCCACAGCTATAGGGCACCCAGGGCATGATGGGGATTGTTATTCGGCAGCAGAAGCACTGAGCCACAGGGCTTTAGGGCACCCAGGGCATGATAGGAGTTGTAGTTTAGGAACAAATTTAGAGAGCCATTTCTCAGGGAAGGCTACTATAGAAATGGTAGAGTCACAGCTCTATGGGGAACATGGCTTTGGGCACTCGGGGTATGATGGGAGGCGTAGTTTCAAAACCAGCTCTATAAAGCACAATGTAGCTGGAGTTTTATCACCGATGGACACCCAGGGCATGATGGGAGTTGTAGTTTGGTGAGTGACAGAACTACACTGTCACTATAAGGCAGGGATGGGGAACCTTTGGCCCTCCGGCTGTTAAAAAACTACAATTCCCATCATGCCTGGACAGCCGAAGCTTTAGCTTCGGCTGTCCAGGCATGATGGGAATTGTAGTTTTTTAACAGCAGAAGGGCCAAAGGTTCCACATCCTTGCCATAAGGCATGATGGGAGTTGTAGTCTGGTGAGTGACAAGTACAGCATCACTATAAGGCATGATGGGAGTTGTAGTCACAGGTTGGGGACACTGTAGTCAATTGTCAGTCAAGTGACTGATTCTCCCATTGAATCCTATGTTATAATATATATATATATTCACCATGTCATAATATGGACCATACCATCATCCCCCCCAATTGACGCCCCCTGTCATCTCATCCTTGGACTCTTCCAATAACTCCCCCCCCCTATCATCTCCCCTTTGGTCTCACCCAATTACTCCCCCCCCCCCCTTGGTCTCGCCCGTTACCGGGTGCCCCCGCTCTCACCTGGGTCCCCACCACCACGATCTGCGGCAGCTGGATGACGTCAGCCCCCACCGTGTTGAAGACATCCTGCAGCTTGTTGATCACGGGGATGAGCGCCTCCATGTCTCAGGCCTGTGACGGGCGATGAATGGAGGGGACAGGAGACAGGGGGGCGGCCACTGCTCTCCACTAGCCGGCACCACCGCTAAGCAACCATTGACCCGGCCCACAGGCCTTTGCGGCAGGGAGGGGCGCGGCACAAAAATAAAATCTGAGTGCGCTTGCGCAGGACCGCAAAGCACGCTGGGATTTGTAGTCTTGAATCCTAAAGCGCTGTATACACGGTGTGTATAGTAAATTAGCTCGCTTTCTCTGGTGAACGCGTAAACGGTTAACAAATATAAAGGCGGGTAAAGACGACGCGCTGTCTGTGTTGTAATCCTGTTGGCTGGAAGTACAGGCGTTTTACCACAACAAATATGGCGATGAAGGAAGTAGGAGAAGACAGGAAGTGCGTCACAGGAGAAACCGGAAGCTGGTTTGAAAGGTCCCTGACGGTGACATTGGGAGATGAGAGAGGCCGGCAGATAGCGGGGGCTGCCCACAGCTTCCTCTCTGAGCTGCTGCCGGTGTTATCCCTCACAGATACTATAACACTCAGAGATAGCTGGAAGTATCAGCAGCAGGTGACCAGGGCGCCTGCTGACTGACAGACCCGATTCTGGCGGGAAAAGCCTGGAAGCTGGACCAAAGGGGCGGGGTCTATGCAAATTAGAGACCGCTGCTCTGACACTGTATCCAAGCCTATCCTGTGTGATACTATATGCTGGGTGTATCCAACCCTACCCTGTGTGATACTATATGCTGGGTGTATACAAGCCTACCCTGTGTGATACTATATGCTGGGTGTATCCAAGCCTACCCTGTGTGATACTATATGCTGGGTGTATCCAAGCCTACCCTGTGTGATACTATATGCTGGGTGTATCCAAGCTTGTCCTGTGTGATGCTATATGCTGGGTGTATCCAAGCCTATCCTGTGTGATACTATCTGCTCAGTGTATCCAAGCCTACCCTGTGTGATACTATATGCTGGGTGTATCCAAGCTTGTCCTGTGTGATGCTATATGCTGGGTGTATCCAACCCTACCCTGTGTGATGCTATATGCTGGGTGTATCAAAGCCTATCCTGTGTGATACTATATGCTGGGTGTATCCAACCCTACCCTGTGTGATACTATATGCTGGGTGTATCCAACCCTACCCTGTGTGATACTATATGCTGGGTGTATCCAAGCCTATCCTGTGTGATACTATATGCTGGGTGTATCCAAGCTTGTCCTGTGTGGTACTATATGCTGGGTGTATCCAAGATTGTCCTGTGTGGTACTATATGCTGGGTGTATCCAAGCTTGTCCTGTGTGGTACTATATGCTGGGTGTATCCAAGCTTGTCCTGTGTGGTACTATATGCTGGGTGTATCCAAGCCTGTCTTGTGTGATACTATCTGCTCAGTGTATCCAAGCCTATCCTTCATGCTCAGCGTATCCAAGCCTATCCTGTTTGATACTGCCCAGCCGGTGTAGCTAAGCCTACCCTTTAAGGTACTATCTGCTCAGTGTATCCAACTCTATCCTGTCTGATACTGTTTGACCATACTGTATCCAAACATATGCTTCGTGGTACTATTTTCTCAGAGTATCCAAACCTATCATTCAGGTTACTATATGCTCAGTGTATCCAAGCTTTTCCTTCATGAAACCATCTGCTTAGTGTATCCAAGCCTATCCCGTGTGATACTGCCTGCTCAGTGTATCCAAGCCTATCCTGTGTGCCTCCTGCTCAGTGTATCCAAGCCTTTGTGGCTGTGCGGGATGCTGAGTCCGGTCGGTGATGCTTGTAACATGGTGGCGCTTGGATACATTGCGTGGCTTGGATACATGGTGGGGCAGGTGGCGCCGGGCAGTATTATTACAGATTTGGCGGCTGTAGGAGTCACACAGCAGTGGACGGTACTATAATACAACAAGTCGCCATTTTCTTTAGTAATAAAGCTAAGACATTTCCGGGATACGCCGCCTCATCATGTCCAGGAGAGAAGTATCCCATCCCGGTGTGATACCATCTGTCCCGTCAGCGTACCTAAGGTCATTCTGTGTGATACTATCGTCTCAGCCAGTGTATATAAGCCTATACAGTGTGATGCTATCTGCTTATTGTATCTAAGCCTATCCTGTGTGATACTATATTCTCAGTCAGCATATCTAAGCCTATTCAGTGCTAAGAGTGCTGCATATTTTCCCTTCACCACTAGATGTCGCTGTGGGTATGCTGCATCCTCACCACTAGATGTCGCTATACTGTAGGTATGCTGCATCCTCACCACTAGATGTCGCTGTGGGTATGCTACATCCTCACCACTAGATGTCGCTGTGGGTATGCTGCATCCTCACCACTAGATATCGCTGTGGGTATGCTGCATCCGATTCCTCACCACTAGATGTCGCTGTGGGTATGCTACATCCTCACCACTAGATGTCGCCGTGGGTATGCTGCATCCTCACCACTAGATGTCGCTGTGGGTATGCTGCATCCTCACCACTAGATGTCGCCGTGGGTATGCTGCATCCTCACCACTAGATGTCGCTATACTGTAGGTATGCTGCATCCTCACCACTAGATGTCGCTGTACTGTAGGTATGCTGCATCCTCACCACTAGATGTCGCTGTACTGTTGGTATGCTGCATCCTCACTACAGGGGCTCTAGTCAGGGGATGTTCTGTCACTCTTCCTTCTGTGCTCCTGACCGGCTAGGACTGGGGCCGCAATCGAAAGGAAGGTGATTTATTGATTCGTTTGATTAATTTGCCCTTTTGGTCATTTATAGTTTGGATTTGGGGCAAAATGGTAAATTCTAAATGAGCACCTTCTCTGGGGAGGAAATAGGGGGCAGCAGAGGTGCGGGACACAGTCATTGTATGAGGGCGGTTTCCAGGTGTCTATTGCAGGAGGTGGGCAGTACATGTGGTGGGTGTGATGGAGAGAGTACATGGGTGGTTGTGATAAGAATGGGGAAGGGGAGAGTATATGGGGGGCTGTGATGGGGGAGAGTAAACGGGGGGCTGTGATGGGGGAGAGTAAACGGGGGGTTGTGAGTAGACTGAAAAAGGGGAGAGTACATGGGGGGCTGTGATGGGGAAGAGTACACGGGGGGCTGTGAGTATACTGAAAAAGGGGAGAGTACACGGGGGGCTGTGAGTATACTGAAAAAGGGGAGAGTACACGGGGGGCTGTGAGTATACTGAAAAAGGGGAGTACATGGGGGGCTATGATGGGGGAGAGTACACGGGGGGCTGTGATGGGGGAGAGTACACGGGGGGCTGTGATGGGGGAGAAAACACGGGGGGCTATGATGGGGGAGAGTACACTGGGGGCTGTGATGGGGGAGAGTACATGGGGGGGGGGGCTGGGCTGTGATGGGGGAGAGTACGTGGGGGGGCTGTGATGTCCTGCTGGGAGACCTTGTGTCCTGACATCATGTGGATGTTACTGTGACACGTATCACCTACCTAACCATTGTACTCACCAAGCGCCAGACCCCCTAATGGCAGCGGCCTCTATCCGCAGGATAATGCCCCGGGGGCCGCACTGCAGACGACATTGTTCAGGACAAAAAGATCACGGTGGTGACTGGTCCTCCAGCTACCTCACATCTCAGCTACCTCACATCTCAATCTGATCCATCATGGTGAAGCCATACTTACCTCCCACCCATCTGCCAATCATTGGGGGTCATTCCAGGTCAGATATGACTAGAAACCATTCATCGTTTCTAGAAATTTCTCCCATCTAAACTGTAATAATCCCCCGCTCCCCCCCCCCCCAAAAAAAACCCCATATATAATAACGCAGAGAGAAGAAACAAGACACGGAGGTGACCAGCTTTAGGGATTTTATTTCTCGTCATAGTCTTTACAGATACAATATTCACGTGATCTGAAGATTATCGGACTTTTTACAGAATACAAATTTTTCAGCTATTTAACAGTAAGTAAAGTGCTTGTCGTTTCTTGTACATCAGCTCCCCTGCTCCTCAATGCCAAATATACATATATTACAGCCCATATTTACAACATCTTCAGGGTTAAAAATGAAGAGAGGGGGAGGGGGATCATTCATTCACACTGACAACATTGTACGATACTCTTCTAGTATTTGCCGAGGTCGGGGGTCCAAACCGTGATGTAAGACATTCACTTTAGGGGTTAAAGATTAGATTTATTGTGCTCTGGTTGTCAAGGGGGTAAAGACTATAAATATCTGTCTATGGGCCCGATCCTGTGGCCACACCCCCTATTACACGGGGAGATGTGCAGCCGACAGTTTGTGACTTTTCAGCAGATCAGCTGATCGCTAGCCGTGTTACATGTGGCAATACTCTAGGTAAGCTCAGTCTAAGAAACAAGGAATGACCCGAGATAGAATGAAGATGGGAAAAAAAAAAAGTTCACTAAGTGTACTATTACACGGAACAATAATCGGACGATTATCGCTCTGTGTAATAAATACAACGATCAGCCGATGACAATGACCATCGGCTGATCGTTGATATAGGTTAGAACCTATAATTGTTGGGGGCCGACCGCGCATCGCTACTGTACGTGTAATATCTGTGCGGCGGACGATATACATTACCTATCCATGCTCCAGGGCTGCTTCTGCGGTCTTCTTCCCGGGTCCCGCGCTCTCTAGCTTCAGAGCGGCCTGTCAGCTGACAGGCCGCTCAGCCAATCACAGGCCACGGCGGTCCCGGCCTGTCAGCTCAGACAGGCCGCTTTGAAGCTAGAGCACACGGGACCCAGGGAGAAGTGGACCGCAGGAGCAGCCCTGGAGCATGGATAGGTAATGTATATAGTTAAAGCAAGGGCATCGGTAACGAACCGTTGTTAAACGATTATCGGGCCGCGTAATAGGCCCAGTAAACGAGCGCCGATTTAGCAGATCGGCGCTCGTTTACAGGTATTATCGGGCCCCCATCGGCCTGTGTAATACCACCCTAAGGGATGAGAGAAGAGACTAGTCTGGGTGCTACCACGTCTCCTCACTCCTCTAATATGAGAGCGGTTGCTAGTTTCCTATTGGCAATTTATCCTCAGAAACCAGTCCGTCTATAATGACCCGGCTTTCCGGCTGCAGACCGACGCTGGGCTCACAGTATTAGTTACATTGCTTCCATTAACCAATGGTTTATCGCAAAGGACACAATAATAACTAAGGCACCATAAGCGGCAAACCCTGTAAAACCAAATGGAGGATGGATAGGATCTAGAAAACAAGGGACGACGAGGTCATCGTGCGGTTGTTTCGTATTGGCACTGTTACGTATAGCCCTATAGAATGGATGGGCCGCGGATATAGTGGTATCTAACCATGGAGACGCATAGGAGCTGTATACACAAAGGCAATGCTGCCTTATTGTTTAGGTTATAACGTACGTTGTATAGTCATTTAGGACCGCTCTAGGAGCAGGTATAGCATTCTACTCAGTAGTACCCCGTACAGTCCTCTAGATATAGTCACTGGGATACGCTCCCATTACATCAGAAAGGTTTTTCATAGCATTTTATTCAGGTATAAAACCAATTCAAAAGGCAACTACTACCAGGTATAGACTAAGGGGGAGATTTATCAAACATGGTGGAAAGTGAAACTGGCTCAGTTGCCCCTAGCAACCAATCAGATTCCACCTTTCATTTTCCAAAGAGTCTGTGAGGAATGAAAGGTGGAATCTGATTGGTTGCTAGGGGCAACTGACCCAGTTTCACTTTACACCATGTTTGATAAATCTCCCCCTAAGGGTATACCTGGGCCCCTGAGCATTATGGGCCCCTTAGCAACCACTATTGCCCCTATGTCTTCAGCTTTAAATAGTCATTGTCACTTTAAAAAAATGGGTGTTTTGATCCCAACTGATTGTTAGGATAAATCAGAAGTGCATGTGCTTAGGGCGCGTTCACACGGAATCCGTTCCGCCGCTTACCCCCGCTTGAATCACCGCCTGTGCCATAGACGCCATTCTATGCGCGACCAGATTCTGCCGTCCACCCAAAGAATTGACATTGGAATGGACAGTGGAATCTGCCCAAGCATAGAATGGAGTCTATGGTGGGGGCTAGCTGCGGAATCCGCTGGGAAATCCTCTGCACGGATTCCGTAGTGTGAACTCACCCTTAGTGTTCTGTGTCAGCTTCATACCATGTGACAAGTTCGACTGATCAATAAAAACTTTTGAAAAGTGAGAAGTTATTTTAAAGTGACAGATACACCTTAAGGAATGGTTAAAGAAGTCTGCTGAAAATTTTTATTAAAGTAAAGTTATACAAATCCCCAATATACACTTATTACAGGAAATGCTTATAAAGTGCTTTTTTTCCCTGCACTTACTTCTGCATCAAGGCTTCACTTCCTGGATAACAAGGTGATGTCACTTCCTGGATAACAAGGTGATGTCACTTCCTGGATAACATGGTGATGTCATGACCAGTCTCCCAGAGCTGTTCGGGCTGTGGCTGCTGGAAAGGATTATAGCAGAGGGATGCTCAGTGTCCCCCTGCCATCCTCCTCTCCAGCAGCCACAACCCGCACAGCTCTGGGAGTCGGGTCGTGACATCACCATTTTATCCAGGAAGTGAAGCCTTGATGCAGTAGTAAGTGCAGGGAAAAAAGCACTTTATGTGCATTTCCCGTAATAAGTGTATATTGGGGATTTGTATAAGTTTTGGGGGGCAATACAATATTTTGATAAAAATTTTCGCTGCACTTCTCCTTTAAGATGACCGAGGAGCTGTAAACCCATTGCCCTCATACCCAATGTGTAAATGGATAAAGGAGAGGGGATGCAATGTGAACACACCCAAGCACAGGTTTTATCCATTTTCTGGGATTTACTTAGTTTCCCTGCCAAACCGCTTTCCACCGACCACATCCATAAGCCGTTTGAGTCATTACAGATCTGCTAAGAGAGTCCGTAAAGTGAGGGGGAACAGTAACAAGAAGCTGAACTTTAGGGAGAGGTGTAAAACTTTAGGATCTTGGGCCCCCAATGCAGTATATGTAGGGGCCGTATTACACGATTGAGCGGAGGAAACGGTAACCAGTACGGCTAATAATTGTTTGGTGTAATAAGGCCGTAACAGCGCCCCCACCTACCATGTGCCATATAATATTTTTATTGCTGATGTCTTTTCTGGAAGAGGGGCTGATTATTACCCAGGGTCATTTTGACCCATCAACAAATAAGAGAAGCATGTGTGGATGATGGCTGACTCCTGCTCGTTCAGTGTCTGCTTCAGTGCATTGTGGGTAATGTAGTGTTTACACTGGATCAGACTTGTTTCCCAAGAGCAATAGTGAAATATACAAATGCTTCCTGAATGTCCTGTTACAGTATGGTTTCTACATTGTAGTAGGCTGTCTATGTTAAAGGGGTATTCCCATCTCCTCATTCCTCAGGGACTAACAAGATAACACAGAAACACCCCCTAGGCACACAGTCAGTCATGTAATAACTAATACCAGCTGAAGACAAATAGGGCCGGCACCACACTAGTAACTCAAAACTGGGGTACTACAAGCTAGGAGCTGAGTCTTTAGACAGTAAAAGCTTTGCGGATCAGGGCATGCCATGGGGTGCACCGCTTTTGCGTCACCTGACGCTTCTTCCTGTTGTGGACCACAACCGGAAGAAGCATCAGGTGACGCGAAAATGGTCTTTCGTTGTTTGGACGCCGTCCTGCACTTCACTCTCTCCCCTATGAACACATGGACTTTGCATAAAATAAAGGATCATATCTGCAGCCAGTGCGGTGAGTGCGCTTTACTTTTTCTACTGTACTGCATGTAATAACTAGGCTCCACCCAGACCGCATCTGGTACCGCCCCCACTTTACAGTATTCTGATACATGGACTCTGTTTCAACTCATTTACATAATTAAAATAAATTAGTTCTGTGCCATTACATGTAATAAGTGATTTGTTATAAAATAAACTGTAATAATCATAGAGCTTTGGCCCCCTATTCATGACTAAGATGGCCCCCTCATAATGGTGCTGTGTTTTAACACCCAAGGCAGGATATGGTGTGTGCTGGCCTTTTCTATCTATCGGACTAGTCCTTACCCCACTGTAGAGTCCTGCTCAGGGTTTCTAGTATTCTCTTGAATCTGTGTTAGGCCCCGCCCCCGCGGAGCCTAAGCTAGTCACAGCACAAAGTATCAGCTGTGTCGGGATCGAAAATTGACAACCACTACAATGAGGAGTCACTGGTTATTCTGTAAGCAAGACAAAGGCCCACTAATATCACTAAGGCACTTAAGCGAACAAAATCTACACCCCAACGTGTGAACGGTACAATAAATGGAGGCATCTGATTGAAGGAACAAAATATAAAAAACATAATGCAGAGGAAAATGGAAAAAAAAAATAAAGGATTCCACTGATTTTCCTTGAATATTGGTTGGGTCTGTGAGCTAGGATTCAAGATTACCTTAATAAAGGAGTACTCAAACCACTTAAAGGGGTTATCCCAAGAGTAAAAGGATAGGTAATTTGATAAGGTGTCTGACCCCCCACCCCCCACTGATCACAATGAAGGTCAATTGTCCCCAAAGGTACGGAGCTCTATTCACTCTCTATGGGGCTTTCAATCATTTGGAATTTGGTGCTCGTCAACCAGCAGTGACCGACCATTGGGCACCATGTTCCTCATTGGTGGCGGTCCCAACAGTCAGACCCCCTAGTTATCCTCTATGCTGTGGATAAGGAATTACCCCTTTAGGCTATGTTCGCACTATGTATATTACAGTCAGTATATGTCAGTCAGTATTGCAACCCAAACCAGGAGTGGATTAAAAACACAGAAAGGCTCTGTTCACACAATGGTGAAATTGAGTGGATGGCCGCCATATAACAGTAAATAACGGCCATTATTTCGATATAACGGCCGTTGTTTTAAAATAACAGCAAATATTTGCCATTAAATGGCGGCCATCCACTCAATTTCAACATTGTGTGAACAGAGCCTTTCTGTGTTTTTAAACCACTCCTGGTTTGGGTTGCAATATGAGGACCACAATACTGACTGAAATATACGTAGTGTGAACATAGCCTCAAGTGGCGAGAGCTCAGAGACAGAAGGGCATTCCTTATAACGTCAGCAGGACAGGCGCCATGTTCTATTACAAAGGACAATATTTAATTAATAAATAAAATCTGAGTGCAAATAAAAAGTACAGAAATCAATTACTTCTCAATTTACATAATTTTTTTTCTTTAAAGGATCGGGACAGTCGGTGGACCTCCATGTGCTTTCTCTTCTCAACCATTGTGCCTTTTGCATTTCCGCGTTCGTAGCTCAACGACTTAATCTGACAATTTTGTGTTATCGCTGATTGTGCAATTTTTTTGATAAAATAACTGAGATCCTATAACGTTAAATGAAAGTCCTTAGGGGTGGTCGCCCCTCGTATTGATTGTAGGGTTCCCCTTATACTGCTATGGAGGCTAAACAAGTTGTTCATGAAGGTCCGTAAATGGCACCATGTAGTGATACTTCCTTTTGGTGAAAGCTTGACCCAAACCAGTAGTCAAAACTACACGTCCACCAAGTATTCTCACCACCCAGATATCCATGCCGCCATGTTTATGGATTATCTGGATTCTCATGGCACTGAACAAGAGTTATGACCTGGAAGCGAAGTTAGATTCCATCCCAGGTCAGTAGTCAGATCTTGGCTCCTCCTTTTTCTCGACTTTATTAGTCTTATGTTCATATTTCATCTATGATTCCAAGAAGCCACTACAGAGAAGGTTCCGAATGTCCGTCTACAGCACCCATTTCATCTTGGTCCTCTATGGTCTCCCCTTTTACCGCCAGGTTGATAACTTTAAGCCACCTCTGCTTGAGTTCTTCACTGTCAGCCGAGAAGTTGTGAACGGATTTAGACTGAGAAAGTTTGAAGCTATAGGGCAAGTCTATTAGGCGCGGTGATTCCTCAACGACGTAACCCAGAAGGGGAATGGTGGCTTGAGCTTTGACGTCCTAAAAGAAAAAAAAAACAAAAAACATTGACTATATTGCCTACACTTTTGTTTTAAAGGTGATCCTGAATAGTATACGCTTAACTAGTTAAACAGTTTTATTACAATCCAACATATGTAGGCGGTCATAATTTGGGACCACTAAGAAATAAAGCGGTGGGTTCAGCCATCGGTATAAGATGTATGGGGCTTTCCTGATTGTCAGATGATGCCGGTGGAGATAGGGGTCAGGTGTGATGGAAAATTACCACCTGACCCCTTTGTTCTGGGAGAGATAAGCCGCAGCCAAAGCTCTGTTTATGGTTTGATCACTGGATTATTTGAGCGACTGTTGTTGCAATCAGTTGTCAGCTGCACATCCCCTATTAGGGTGGGTTCACACTACGGAATCCGGTGGATTACGACACTCGTACCCGCTCACGGCACGCGCCTCTCCGCCAGCTCCATAGACACCAATCTATGGCCGGCTCATTAGACACAATTCTATGGCCGGGCCAATTCCACCGAAAGAATAGACATGTCAGTTCTTTCGTTAGAAGGTGGAATACACCCGGCCATAGAATGGTGTCTATGTAACGGACGGAGAGGTGCATGGCATGAGCGGGTACGAGTGACGGAATCTGCAGAAAATTTATTTGCGCGGATTCCGTAGTGTGAACCCACCCTTACACAGGGAGATGTGAGGCTGACAAACTGATCACTCTCTAACTGAGCTCTCTTACACAGGTAGATGTGAGGCTGACAGCCGACAAACTGATCACTAATGGTGCGTTTGCACGTAACGATTATCGTGCAAATTTGCGCGATAACCATCGAATTCAAACGATAATCGTACGCGCGAAACGATCAAACGACGAACGAGAAATCGTTCATTTTGATCTTTCAACATGTTATCAAATCGACGTTCATAAAAAATTTGCACTGAAGAGGGGAGTCCGGGATTTCGAAGACTGCTACGCGGAGCAGGTAACGTGTGCTCGGGGCGGGGGGGGGGGGGGGGTCTAGATCGCGGCGGCGAGCGGGGAGGCGCAGAGGGCTGCGGTTGACAGTGAGGCCGCCCTGCGGATGAGCGGAGGGCCGGGCTGCGGGCGCGCGATCGCAAAACGATTTTTCCGTACGATATATCGTACCATCTAAATGCTGATCGTTATGAAAAAAAATCGTTACTCCGACATCGTTAATCGTACGATCGGGCCAATTATCGTTTCGTGTAAACGCACCATTACTGAGCCCTATTACACAGGGAGATGTGAGGCTGACAGCCTACGAACTGATCATGAACTGAGCCCTCTAACAAAGGAGATGTGGAGCTGACTGCCGACAAACTGAGCCCTATTAGACAGGGAGATGTGAAGCTGACAGCCGATGATTTTTGCTGGAACTGATTACTAGCCTCATAACACGGTCATATCGGCCTGTTGAGCCAATAATCACCTGGTGTATTAGGACCATTAGCCAGTGCAGAGAACAACACCCAGCATACCCATCATCAATGGTTTTCTTCATTTCTCCTGCAGGTGGTGCTATAGGGTAAATTGAACACTTGCTGCCATATTTGCTGATCAGTTTATTTTTGGGACACCCTTTTTACAAAAAACTGATTATAAGAAGAAAAAAAACACCTCTTTCTTCATAGAGGGGTTGTCAGGTGTACGGTCACAGAGGTCTGACCACTGGGACCAAACGCAATCCCAAGAAGAAAGGTCCCGACTTTCTTTGCGCTCATCTGTATAAGAACTTCTGTCTCACCTGTGGAGCTCCATACATGTATAACACAAGAGCCTCGTGTTTCGGTATGACGCACCAGACCTTCTGCCAAGGCTTTGACTTTTCATTATACTGGAGGAAACTACAGATGACGCTGTTTCCTGAGACTTCTGCAGCTTCGATCTGACAAAGGCGAGAGAAACATAAAGAAAAAATAAAAGAAATGTATAAAAAAAGGCTGATTTTTACATTTCTTTCATAAACTTATATAACTATTAAAGAAATAAAAAAAAATGGTTCCTTTAAATACCCCTTTAAGTCCCAGGTGTCACATGCTGCTAATGGATTACAAATGTCTCACCTCCAGTATGCCCCTCTTCTTCTCCTTCTCCTCGCTGTCATTACTTCCTCGTAATATATGGTAACAATCTTTACACACTTTATTCATTTTGCCGCCATCATATTCGAGGGGAGCTTTATATTCAGAACATTTCCAACAAACCACCTGCAAAATACAAGATATATGTATATCAAATATTAGTCCTGTGCAGAACAATATTTACCACTAAATAAAGGGGGTTTTTCTAGGCTTATAAAAACATGGCCGCTTTCTTCCAGAAAAAGCACCACTCTTGTCCTCAGTTTGGGTGAGGTATGGCAGCTCAGTTCTATATTTATTTTGTGTTTTCTCTAGTCCTGGATATCCTCTTTAAGGCCCAACCCTGCTGTAGTAACACCATTGTATGAATTGGTATTCAAGTAACTTCCTGGATAACATGGTGATGTCACTTCCTGGATAACATGGTGATGTCACTTCCTAGATAACATGGTGATGTCACTTCCTGGATAACATGGTGATGTCACTTAGTGGATAAAATGATGATGTCACGAACCGACTCCCAGAGCTGTGCGGGCTGTGGCTGCTGGAGAGGATGATGGCAGGGGGATGCTCAGTTTCCCTCCAGTGCCCTGTGTCCCCCAGCCACAGGGCCGGGACAAAGAGTAGGCGGGGGTAGGCGATGGTCTAGGGCGCCAAACAGCAGGGGGCGCCACCAGGCCGAACCCGGAAGCAGTATACAGGAGCTGATTACATCAGCCCCATGTCGGGAGATTCACAGCTTGTGAGTCTTCAGCTGCTGCTGTACATAGGAGGGGCGGCCTCCTGCTGAGGACACTGCTGTGGCTGGGGCGGCCTCCTGCTGAGGACACTGCTGTGGCTGGGGCGGCCTCCTGCTGAGGACACTGCTGTGGCTGGGGCGGCCTCCTGCTGAGGACACTGCTGTGGCTGAGCTCCCACTCCCAGGAGGCGTCTGACTTGGTGCAGGACGGCAGCATGGGGGAATGTGCAGCATTACTCATCCCCTGCTGCACATCTGCCTGTGGGAGCTGCTCAGCTGTCGGGCCAGAGAGGAGGAGGTGAAGAATGGCAGCCTGCAGACACAGCACATGGTGACCAGGAAGTGTCTGCAGCTCTGTCTGTCCTGGGCCTCTCATCTGCATTGTTGTCTTCATCACCAGCAGACCCCTCCATGACAGTCCCAGAATGGAAAGAAGGTGCAAGCGCCACACACCAAGATGGGAGGTAGCTGTTTTGTGTGTGTGTGTATATATATATATATGTACATAAATGTGTGTATCTGTGTGTGTGTGTGTGCCTGTATACATGTATATATACTGCCTGTCTGTATACATATGTGTGCCTGTGTGTATATATACTGTACATAAAAGTGTATGTATATGCATAAATGTATTCGCATACATAAGTGTGTATACATAAATGTGTGTCTGTGTGTATATACATAAACATGTCTGTATACAGTATGTAGTTTTTTGTCTATGTATATTACTGGAAGGTATATATAAGCTCAGGTTCACACTGCATTTTGTGTTCATGTTTCACAGTTTGAATAGAAAAGCGTAGGTGACTATGCTATTGTATATACAGTAATATAGGTGACTATGCTATTGTATATACAGTAATATAGGTGACTATGCTATTGTATATACAGAAATATAGGTGACTGCTATTGTATATACAGTAATATAGGTGACTGCTATTGTATATACAGAAATATAGGTGACTGCTATTGTATATACAGTAATATAGGTGACTATGCTAGTGTATATACAGTAATATAGGGGACTATGCTATTGTATATACAGAAATATAGGTGACTGCTATTGTATATACAGTAATATAGGTGACTATGCTATTGTATATACAGAAATATAGGTGACTGCTATTGTATATACAGTAATATAGGTGACTATGCTAGTGTATATACAGTAGCATAGGTGACTATGCTATTGTATATACACTTTATATACAATAGCATAGTCACCTATATTACTGTATATACCAGGGGTACTCAACAACTTTTAGTGAAGGTCCGCTTACCGGGGTCTATTGTCAGGTGAAGGTCCGAGCTGAACATCAGTAGGAAACGTGTTTTGTTACTTTTCACAAACGTTCAACTATTTACATATAGAATTGCTGCTTATTAGTGGGAAAACTGGCATTTTTTCTCTTTTACCAGCCCTTTGATATTGGGTACAAAGGGGGTGACTGTTCTGGTAGTATATAGCCCCCCTGTTGCTCCCCCAGTAGTGTATAGTCCCCCTGTTGCTCCCCCAGTAGTGTATAGCCCCCCTGTGCGCTCTCCCCCAGTAGTATATAGCCCCCCTGTGCGCTCTCCCCCAGTAGTATATAGCCCCCCTGTGCGCTCACCCCCTGTAGTATATAGCCCCCCTGTGCGCTCACCCCCTGTAGTATATAGCCCCCTGTGCGCTGTCCCCCAGTAGTATATAGCCCCCTGCGATCTTCCCCCAGTAGTATATAGCCCCCCTGTGAGCTCCCCCCAGTAGTATATAGCCCCCCTGTGAGCTCTCCCCCAGTAGTATATAGCCCCCCTATGTGCTCCCCCCAGTAGTATATAGCCCCCTGTGCTCTCCCCCTGTAGTATATAGCCCCCCATGTGCTCTACCCCTGTAGTATATAGTCCCCTGTGAGCTCCCCCCAGTAGTATATAGTCCCCTGTGAGCTCCCCCCAGTAGTATATAGTCCCCTGTGATCTCCCACCAGTAGTATATAGCCCCCCTGTGCTCTCCCCCTGCAGTATATAGCCCCCTGTGAGCTCCCCCCAGTAGTATATAGCCCCCCTGTGAGCTCCCACCAGTAATATATAGCCCCCTGTGCTCTCCCCCTGTAGTATATAGCCCCCATGTGAGCTCCCCCCGGTAGTATCTAGCCCCCTGTGCTCTCCCCCTGTAGTATATAGCCCCCTGGGAGCTCCCCCCAGTAGTATATAGCCCCCTGTGCTCTCCCCTTTTAGTATATAGCCCCCTGTGAGCTTCCCCCAGTAGTATATAGCCCCCCTGTGCTCTCCCCGTGTAGTATATAGCCACCCCGTGCGCTCTCCCCCCGTAGAATATAGCCCCCTGTGAGCTCCCCCCAGTAGTATGTAGCCCCCCTGTAGTGTATATAGCCCTCTGTGAGCTCCGGCCAGTAGTATATAGCCCCCGTGCTCTCCCCCTGTAGTATATAGCTCCCTGTGAGGTCCCCGCAGTAGTATATAGCCCCCCTGTGCTCTCCCCCTGTAGTATATAGCCCCCGGTGAGCTCCCCCCAGTAGTATATAGCCCCTGTGAGCTCCCCCCAGTAGTATATTGCCCCCCTGTGAGCTCCCCCCAGTAGTATATAGCCCCCCTGTGAGGTGCCCCCTGTAGTATATAGCCCCCCCTGTGCGCTCTCCCCTTATAGATGGCCCCCAGTAAAAAAAAAAAAAACCAACCACAACTCACCTATCACCTCGCTCCCCGCCGCGCCTGTCTTCTTCTCCTCTCCTGGTCCGGCCCCCGGCTGATACGCGCTCTCTGGGGATGTCCCGGGGATTCCCCAGCAGAGCGCGCACCAGTCACCTCAGTGTACGCCGCCGGCCTGTACTTCCGGGAAGTTCAGGCCGGCAGCGTACACTGAGGTCTGTACACTAAGGACAGTACGCCTATGGGGCGGGAGGCAGTGTGGTGGGGAGCGGGACCTCCTAACTTCCCCGGGACGGTCCGGTTAGCTGGCCTCCGCGGACCGGGTTCGGGGGGGGGGGGGGGGGGGGGGGGGGGGGGGCGCCATTTGCCTTCTCTGCCTAGGGCACCAAAACTTCTTGTCCCGGCCCTGCCCTGCCATCATCCTCTCCAGCATCCACAGCCCGCACAGCTCTGTGAGTCGGTTCGTCACATCACCATTTTATCCACAAAGTGACATGACCATGTTACCCAGGAAGTGACATCACCATGTTATCCAGGAAGTGAAGCCTTGATGCAGTAGAAAGTGCAGGGAACAGAGTACTTTCTGTGCATTTTCCGTAATAAGTGTATATTGGGGATTTGTATAACTTTTGGGGGGCAATACAATACTTTAATAACAAATTTTCACTGGACTTATTTAATTTTTAAAATTAACTTGTTTTGAAAAAAAAACAAAATGAGCGGGGAGAAGACTGCAGCAGCGCGGTTCACTCTTGCTCTGTGGTAGGAAAAAGACGTGCTCATAATGTAAGTCTGGAGCATGTTTTTTTTCTAACACAGAGGGTAGCAGATACGCTGCAGTATAGGTCAGAACATTTTAAGGGGGGGGGGGGCATTTTTTTCCTGGGACCGGGGAGGAGGTGGCTGAGGGAAACGACGTCCACTCACCTCCCCGGTTCCAGCGACTGGTGCCTCATCGCGGCGCTCCGGTTCCCGGCCGCATCCTGGTGTCTGACGCGGGCCCAAGACGTGACGTCTCAGGTCCGCTCAGCCAGTCAGTGACTGAGGTGGGATCCGTTTCAAGTCCGCTCAGATCCCGCCTCTGTCACTGACTGAGACGTATCGTCTCGGGCCGGCGCCAGACACCAGGAAGCGGCCGGGGACCGGAGCGCCGCGATGCAGGACCCGCTGCTGGAAACGGGGAGGTGAGTGGACGTCGTTTCCCTCAGCCACCTCCTCCCCGGTCCAAGGAAAAAAATGCCCCCCCCCCCGGAGTACCCCTTTAAATCTGGACCGATCAAAACTTTTTAAAATAAATGTTAAGGATCTGGTCTGGTGTCTGATTTTATTTTAAGGATCTAGGGGGAGATTTATCAAACATGGAGTAAAGTGAAACTGGCTCAGTCGCCCCCCGGAAACCAATCAGATTCCACCTTTCATTTTCCAAAGAGTCTGTGAGGAATGAAAGATGGAATCTGATTGGTTGCTAGGGGCAACTGAGCCAGTTTCACTTTACACCATGTTTGATAAATCTCCCCCCTAGTCTGGAGTTTTACTTCATTTTAATGATCGGTTATGGGGTCTCAGTAAGTTTGAGGGTCTGGTCTAAGATCTGGTCTCGTCAGGAGTCTGATTTTAGATGTGATTGGGCTTTGTATTAGTTGTATTATTAATGTGGTCACTTGTGCTACAACTCCCCATGATGTGATTGATAACATATTTGTAGATCACCAAAAAGAACACTTTACTCCAGAAGAAAGCTCTAAATTGTTGGCCACTAGGTGTCTCACTTGCTTGCTAACTGCTGCCCACTGCCTGTTGTTAGGCCTAGTCTGTCTCAGGCAGCAGACAGACCAAGGTGGAACACAGTGGGGGTGGGGCTTAGACTGTGCTATGTACAGGGGAGAGCCTGGACTGCACAGAATTTCATACAACTTCACAATATACTATTGGGCCGTTGGAGCAATGAGCTTCTTGGAGGAGATGATACAACCGAATATACAGCCGTAAAATCATAAACTACCCGGAATAAAGCAACCCAAGCATCCAAATCTATGTCATCCATGTTAGACTTACACATCCGCACGCCCGGCAATGGTGCCGCCTCCTGGTCAGAGCATTAAATTGTTCTTTGCATTTCATGCACATGGTCACATCATTGTCTCGGATCCACTTTGGGGCCCGAAGTCCTAATTCAGCACTCTGAAACAGAGACAGATAGACAGATATATAAATTATTAAGATGTACACAGTGACCCCACCAGCAGAATAGTGAGTGCAGCTCTGGAGTATAATACAGGATGGAACTCAGGATCAGTAATGTAATGTATGTACAGAGGGAATCCACCAGCAGAATAGTGAGTGCAGCTCTGCGGTATAATACAGGATGGAACTCAGGATCAGTACAGGATCAGTATTGTATGTACACAGTGACCCCACTAGCAGAATAGTGAGTGCAGCTCTGGGGTATAATACAGGATGTAACTCAGGATCAGTACAGGATAAGTAATGTAATGTATGTACACAGTGACCCCACCAGCAGAATAGTGAGTGCAGCTCTGGGATATAATACAGGATGTAACTCAGGATCAGTACAGGATCAGTAATGTACACAGTGACCCCACCAGCAGAATAGTGAGTGCGGCTCTGGAGTATAATACAGGATGTAACTCAGGATAAGTAATTTAATGTATGTACACAGTGACCTCACCAGCAGAATAGTCAGTGCAGCTCTGGAGTATAATACAGGATGTAACTCAGGATCAGTAATGTATGTACACAGTGACCCCACTAGCAGAATAGTGAGTGCAGCTCTGGAGTATAATACAGGATGTAACTCAGGATCAGTACAGGATCAGTAATGTAATGTATGTACACAGTGACCTCACCAGCAGAATAGTGAGTGCAGCTCTGGGGTATAATACAGGATGTAACTCAGGATCAGTACAGGATCAGTAATGTACACAGTGACCCCACCAGCAGAATAGTGAGTGCGGCTCTGGAGTATAATACAGGATGTAACTCAGGATAAGTAATTTAATGTATGTACACAGTGACCTCACCAGCAGAATAGTCAGTGCAGCTCTGGAGTATAATACAGGATGTAACTCAGGATCAGTAATGTATGTACATAGTGACCTCACCAGCAGAATAGTCAAGACAGCTCTGGAGTATAATATAAGATGTAACTCAGGATCAGTAATGTAATGTATGTACACAGTGACCCCACTAGCAGAATAGTGAGTGCGGCTCTGGGGTATAATACAGGATGTAACTCAGGATCAGTAAAGGATCAGTAATGTAATGTATGTACACAGTGAGCCCACCAGCAGAATAGTGAGTGCAGCTCTGGAGTATAATACAGGATGTAACTCAGGATCATTAATGTATATACACAGTGACACCACCAGCAGAATAGTGAGTGCAGCTCTGGAGTATAATACAGGATGTAACTCAGGATCAGTAATGTAATGTATGTACACAGTGACCCCACCAGCAGAATAGTGAGTGCAGCTCTGGAGTATAAAGCAGGAATAATCATTGTTACTGACATTAACCATTAACACAAACTGTCAAAAAAAGAGGCATTGTCAAAGCGCAGTGTTTGTCATGATATTTTTGGCAAGTGAATTGGTGAACACTTACAGGAACTTCCTGCTGCGCCTCCTCCATTTTTTTTGCAGTTGCGATTAAGAAAGTTTCATTCCGCTGCTGAAATTCTACAATCGCCGCATTCAGAGCCTGTAAGGAAGAGATGAAGTAGACGTCATTATATGCTCCTTAAAGGGGCTGTCTCAGTACAACATTCGCTTCCACAGACACAGGTCCGTACTGACTAGCTCCTTATCCTGTTACATGTCGGCTGCCCGCAGTCCCATATAACCACCGGTTTCAGTCACGTACCTTGATCCATTCTTGTTTGATTTGTTCGGAGCTGAAATAAAAGATAAATGACATATAAGAAAACAGGAGACTATGGACACTGGCCGCACCGTATAACAGATCCCCGAAGAGGAGGCCTTACCTGGCCTGTAACTCCAGCGTTCGTTCTTTGCCGGAGATCTGGAAGGTGTGCGGATAGTCATCGTTCTGCGTCTCCTCCACTTTCATACCGTCCAGCCCGATCTTCGTTCGCACAGAGTACTTCGCCCCCACCAGACTGAACTTGGGCACACAGTACAGCAACATGTTGTTGAACTGAAAGAGAGGTTGTACAATCACAAGTCTGAACGTTGGAGAAATTCTGCTGTACTAGGGAAGATTGCTGACATATCCTGCTAGTATGACTTAAAGGGGAACTCCAGAGAATTTTCTTTTTTTTTTAATCAGCTGGTATCAGAAAGTTATATAGATCTGTAATTTACTTCTATTTAAAAATCTCCAGTCTTCCAGTACTTATCAGCTGCTGTATGTCCTACAGGAAGTGGTGTATTCCAGTCTGACACAGTGCTGTCTGCTGCCACCTCTGTCCATGTCAGGAAATGTCCAGAGCAGGAGAGGATTTGCTACTGGACAGTTCCTGACATGGACAGAGGTGGCAGCAGAGAGCACTGTGTCAGATTGGAAAGAATACAACACTTCCTGCAGGACATGCAGCAGCGGATAAGGCCTGGAATACTGGAAATTTTAAAAAGAAGTAAATAACAAACCCTAAAAAAAAATTCCAATCAAAATGTACCAATCTGGATCCAGCTAAGGCCAGAAGTTTAGGTATCCATGGAGACACCGGGTCGGAAATGCGCGCAAGCCCAATTGAATCAGATAGGGGGTCGCGCAGTACTGGCATGATCATCTCCATGGACACCCAAACTTCTGGGGGAAGCTGGATTTCTGGTGATGGGTACACTATGAGGTATGATAAATTGCTTATACAGATCAATGCAGTAAATGTGTATATGTGCATTGATCTATTAGATCTGTGCTCTATTGCTACAGCCTGCTGTATCAATAGCCAAGTTATGGCAGCAGCTCTAGAGGCCTAGCAAAAGGCCTTGCGTTACCATGACAACGGATTGGCTGTGGACACCAATCAGCTACATATCTCCTAACCCAGGGGGGTAGGGAACCCTTGGCTCTCCAGCTGATGCTAAACTACAACTCCCATCATGCCTAGACAGCCAAAGCTTTAGCTTTGGCTGTCTAGGCATGATGGGAGTTGTAGTTTTGCAAGATTTTGGTGATACAATGTCTAGTTACTATCCTTCACGTACATACCAGAAAGAGATGTCGCTCCTGAGCTGAGGTGTTACGGGCGGCCAGTTTAAGGATCTGTCCCTCCTTTATGAACTCATTGGAGGGGTGGACAATGTCCTCTTCTTCTCCCAGCATTTCATACACCATCAGCAGCTTCTTCAGACTCTCCTGCCGAAATCCATAGTGGTTAGTGATACGGAAAGTAACAGCCCATACATAGAAAAGGTTAAGTACCACCCAATATAAGGAGCCATTATTACACATTATAGGGAAAGGAGAGGAAGAGATCAGACCAATATAATAAAGATCACATGACACTGACCGTATCATTCATGATATCTGAGGATGAGATGGATATCATCTCCTATCCATAACAGCTTGGGATAGAAATAATTTGGAGGCCCTTTCCATGACATATCGCCATGGTGTGCAATGCCTGTAGTTATATGAGTAATGCCCAATGTAATAACGTATTGGGGGAGATTTATCAAACATGGTGTAAAGTGAGACTGGCTCAGTTGCCCCTAGCAACCAATCAGATTCCACCTTTCATTCCTCACAGACTCCCCCCATTGTTTGTGCACCATGTGGCGCCATTACATGGATCCTATCATGTATAACTATGTGATATATAAGCCCCAGAGACGATAACTCACCATTTTCCTGATGGCGGTATTCGAGTGGCTCGCTGCCGTTGAAATAATTTCAAGGGATTCTGGAATAAAAAAAGGAAAGGACTCAATGATTACAAGAGAAACGATGAACAGACTTATGGGATGTATCCATCTTATGAATAAGAGAACTATAGATCATTGCAGGAAGTTGACAACAAAGTAGCCGTCACCTAAGGAGGGTTCCATGTTATCACCTGACCGCTAGTTACTTCTGGTGGCCGTGCAATACCTAATATGCCCTGTGGGGGTGCTGCAGAGGAGCTGAACACTTTCTACAGTTTTAGTTTAGGTCTCCCTTATTTATTTCAGTAGCACCATTTATCGTGTGTTGCAAGATTCCCTGATGAAGTCAGGAATATGAGCAGTGAGAAACACGTCGGGACCAATGATAGACTAAACCATACAGTGGATATGTTCTTACTTTCTGCATCCTTCCGATCGAGCGAATCTTCAGGCAGTTTGCGGAGATAGTCCTTTAAGAGCATCTCGTATCGCGGTATCCGCTGCACCGGTTCCAGCATGTGATGCTGCAGTGTCAGGCTGCCGCACTTTCCTTCCCTCTGCAACAAGAAAATACATAGAAGATTTATATCAGGGGTCCTCAACTGGCGGACCGCAGAGGCCAGCTGTCCGGACCCCGGCTGCAGCTCAGTATACCTGTATACTGAGCTGCGCTGCTTCCCTTTGCACAGTAACTATGATCGCTCGTGACGAGCGCTCATAGTTACCATGCAGCAGCACTGACAGAGAGGGCGCTCCCTCCCTGTCAGTCACTCTTGTGGCTGCAGCTGTCACAAGAGGCCACTCTCTGTCTCTGGTTTTGGCGCGACAAGGGGTTTTGGCGCCGGCGCCAGGACAAGGGGAGAGCAGCCTCTAGTGATTGCTGCAGTGCGGCCACAAGAGTGAAGAGAAGAGGAGACGACCGGACCCAGGTGAGTATAAGTGTTTTTTTTTTAATGTTGTATGCTATATGGGAGGGGGAGCACAGGGGGGGCTATATACTAATGGGGAGCACATAACAGGGGTCTTTATAAAAGGGGGGAGCACACAGGGGGCCTCTATACAAACGAGGGGAGCACACAGGGGTCTATATACTACTGGGGGAGCGCATGGTGTAAGTGTTTTTTTTTTTTTTTTATGTTGTATGCTATATGGGAGGGGGAGCACAGAGGGGCTATATACTACTGGGGGAGTGCCCAGGGGGGCTATATACTACTTGGGGAGTGCCCAGGGGGGCTATATACTACTGGGGGAGCGCACAGGGAGGCTATATACTACTGGGGAGAGCGCACAGGTGGGCTATATACTACTGGGGGAGCGCACAGAGGGGCTATATACTACTGGGGGAGCGCACAGAGGGGCTATATACTACTGGGGGAGCGCACAGGTGGGCTATATACTACTGGGGGAGTGCACAGAGGGACTATATACTACTGGGGGAGCGCACAGAGGGGCTATATACTACTGAGGGAGCACACAGGGGTCTATATACAACAAGGGGAGCGCACAGGTGGGCTATATACTCTTGAGGGAGCGCACAGGGGGCTATATACTACTGGGGGAGCGCACAGGGGGGCTATATACTACTGGGGGAGCGCACAGGGGGGCTATATAAGGGCTGGTGATAGAGGGAAAAAAATGCCAGTTTTTCCACTAATAAGAATCAATTCTGTATGTAAATAGTTCAACGACGTTTGTGTAATGTTAACAAAACACGTTTCCTTCTCATGTTCAGCTCGGACCTTCATCTGACAATAGACCCCTGTAAGTGGACCTGCACTAAAAGTTGTTGAGTTTGAGTACCCCTGATTTGTATTGTAGACTTTATTCACTTTATTCTTAACATAAAGTCACATAGGGAGTAAACGGGGTGGCGGTCAGATACGTGCACTGTCTCTGTATTCAGTCAGGTGACTATGGTCTGTGTATTCTGTGTATATAGAATAATATTTTAACCTTAGGATAACCACTTGTTTTAGTGATACTTGGTGGCTGCATATTTCAGCTTCACCACTAGATGTCGCTATGTGTACACTGCATCACTGGATGGAATATAAGGCACTGGCTCTGGTCTATGGACTCACCTGGATTTCTTCTACCACGTGTTTAAACTGCGTTGAGCGATCCAGCCACGTTTTCACAGTCTCCATGGCGTTGTCAAAGTTCCTGACATATTCAGCATACATCTTTAGGAAGGGCGTCAATTTCTGTAAAATATCTCCGATCCTGGGGTTCACCGACCTGTCAGAGGGAAATGGCGGTCAGTGTATTTACGGTGAAGACTTTATATCAGGGCGGTTTTCTTGATACTACTCTCTATGGAGGGGTTTTGCTCTGGCACTGGTTATGGGTGCAGTCTCTGGCACTGGGTATGGGAGCTCTCTTCTGGCAATGGTCTCTGGCATTGGTTACAGGGCACAGGGTAAGGTGCCACGCTCTGCTGTACTCTGGCACAGGGTAAGGTGCCACGCTCTGCTGTACTCTCGCATTGGGCCGCCCTCTGCTGTACTCTCGCATTGGGCCGCCCTCTGCTGTACTCTCGCATTGGGCCGCCCTCTGCTGTACTCTCGCATTGGGCCGCCCTCTGCTGTACTCTCGCATTGGGCCGCCCTCTGCTGTACTCTCGCATTGGGCCGCCCTCTGCTGTACTCTCGCATTGGGCCGCCCTCTGCTGTACTCTCGCATTGGGCCGCCCTCTGCTGTACTCTCGCATTGGGCCGCCCTCTGCTGTACTCTCGCATTGGGCCGCCCTCTGCTGTACTCTCGCATTGGGCCGCCCTCTGCTGTACTCTCGCATTGGGCCGCCCTCTGCTGTACTCTCGCATTGGGCCGCCCTCTGCTGTACTCTCGCATTGGGCCGCCCTCTGCTGTACTCTCGCATTGGGCCGCCCTCTGCTGTACTCTCGCATTGGGCCGCCCTCTGCTGTACTCTCGCATTGGGCCGCCCTCTGCTGTACTCTCGCATTGGGCCGCCCTCTGCTGTACTCTCGCATTGGGCCGCCCTCTGCTGTACTCTCGCATTGGGCCGCCCTCTGCTGTACTCTCACTAGTTCCTCCTCTCTCAGGCTGAGGACACATGACTCCATCAGTTGAGCCCAGGAAACAGATCGCACCTCCACCCAGTCCACATCCCTAATGTCACACAGCACAGAGGAGGGCCGGACAAGCAGAATTAATCAGGACACATTGCAGAGCTGCGATCTCAATGCAGAACATATAAAACAGTACATAATATACAACCACTACTACAGGATACATATAAAGATGTGTCACTGTGTATATACATTACATTACTGATCCTGAGTTACATCCTGTATTATACCCCAGAGCTGCGCTCACTATTCTGCTGGTGGGGTCACTGTGTACATACATTACATTACTGATCCTGAGTTATATCCTGTATTATACTCCAGAGCTGCACTCACTATTCTGCTGGTGGGGTCACTGTGTACATACATTACATTACTGATCCTGTATTATACTCCAGAACTGCACTCACTATTCTGCTGGTGGGGTCACTGTGTACATACATTACATTACTGATCCTGTATTATACTCCAGAACTGCACTCACTATTCTGCTGGTGGGGTCACTGTGTACATACATTACATTACTGATCCTGTATTATACTCCAGAACTGCACTCACTATTCTGTTGGTGGGGTCACTGTGTACATACATTACTGATCTTTAATCCTGTATTATACTCCAGAGATGCATTCATAATTCTGCAAGCTTCAGAGCTGACATTTCCCAGTACTCCCTCCTTATTCAGCATCAGGAATTAGTCTCCCCGCTGCCGTCTTGTTCTTATTCACTTCTTACCATTCATTCATTCTGTTCTCCAGCTCCGGCAGCAGGAAGGAGGAGTGGAAACTATAGATGGACACAATGTTGGAGAATATTTTGCAAGGGACGTCCACCGGGAAAGAGCCCTTCTTGGCTTCAGTATCAAGGGCTTTGTTAAAACTCTGAAATAAACAGAAGCAGTATTATAGTAGTTATATCCCTGTATATAGGAGCAGTATTATAGTAGTTATATTCCTGTATATAGGAGGGCAGTATTATAGTAGTTATATCCCTGTATATAGGAGCAGTATTATAGTAGTTATATTCTTGTATATAGGGGGCAGTATTATAGTAGTTATATCCCTGTATATAGGAGCAGTATTATAGTAGTTATATTCCTGTATATAGGAGGGCAGTATTATAGTAGTTATATCCCTGTATATAGGAGCAGTATTATAGTAGTTATATTCTTGTATATAGGGGGCAGTATTATAGTAGTTATATTCTTGTATATAGGGGGCAGTAATATAGTAGTTATATTCTTGTATATAGGGGGCAGTAATATAGTAGTTATATTCTTGTATATAGGGGCAGTATTATAGTAGTAATATCCCTGTATATAGGGGGCAGTATTATAGTAGTATATTTTTGTATAAAGGGGTAGTATTATAGTAGTTATATTCCTGTATATAGGAGCAGTATTATAGTAGTTATATTCCTGTATATAGGGAGCAGTATTATAGTAGTTATATCTCTGTATATAGGAGCAGTATTATAGTAGTTATATTCCTGTATATAGGAGCAGTATTATAGTAGTTATATCTCTGTATATAGGAGCAGTATTATAGTAGTTATATTCCTGTATATAGAGGCAGTATTATAGTAGTTATATTCCTGTACATAGGAGCAGTATTATAGTAGTTATATTCTTGTATATAGGGGTAGTATTATAGTAGTTATAGCTCTGTATGTAGGAGCAGTATTATAGTAGTTATATTCTTGTACATAACACATAGAATATCATTACCTGCAGAAGTTCCAGCCTGCTGACATACGCTCGTTCCGTCTGAAGAAGTTCATTGGCGATGTTATGAAGTTTCTGCTCATTTGTCTCCTAGAATGATGGAAAGTCGGGTTTTATGAAGTGATAGGTGGCGCGGTCGGCAGTAATGAGATCCTGGGCTTCTCTATAGCAGCAGGACACAAAAGTCATTGCAACATCTGAGACTAGCTTCCCACTCAGGAGGTCAGCTGACATTTCCCTGGCTCGTCTAATGATAATCCACAAACCGCAGGAATTCGCATTGTTTATTACTGTGCTGCTATCCAGGCGGAGATTATTACACTGATGTAGCGTCTGGTGCTACAACCATGAATCATGAAACGTAAAGGCCGTCTCCATCCACAACAACACCCACCACCACCAGTAATGGAGGACCCTGACTCATCCGCACTTGCTAAGTTGCTAAAAGTTCTATTCATCTATTCTAATTTGTCTCGGCTTCTTTTCACTCCTAAAGACAACCACATCTATATGGCGGCACTATTTAAGCACCATTTAGGCTTTATATGGCAGCATTATTTAGGTACTATATGGTGGCACTATATTAAGCTATTATTTAGGAACTATATGATGACACTATATTAAGCTATTATTTAGGTACTATATGGTGGCACTATAATAAGCTATTATTTAAGAACTATATGGCAGCATTATGTAGGCTTTATATGGCAGTATTTTTTAGGTACTCTGTCAGCTTGTTTAGGCATCATATGGTACCATAATGTAGGCAGTATATGGCAGGAGTATTTCTGCTCTATATTGTGGTATTATGTTTGCTCCCTATTATTTATGCAGCCTTATATTTGCTCTGTGTGGTGTCATAATTGATGCTGTATATGGCACCATTATTTCGGCACTATATGGAGGTATTATGTAGGCTCTATACTGCCACATTACTTCCTCACTCTATGGCAGCATTATTTAATGTCTATATGGCAGCATTACTGTGTAGCACATAATTTAGGCGCATTATGGCACCATATTCTAGGGACTATATGGCAGTAGTATTTATGCTGTATATGATACCATTGTGTATACTCTATGTGGTGGCATTATTACTGCACTATATAGTGGCATTATGTAGTGACAATATTTACTCCCTTTTGACCTATAATTTTGACCTATAATTATCGTTTGATTGTTCGCACATCATTTGGTGTAATAAGAAGTCATAGCTGAAAGGTACGCAATGGCGACGACAAAACGTACGCAAGAACCATCATAAGTAACGATCATCGTAATTAGGCGAATGATTGGTTTGAGATCGTTTATCGTTAGTCGTCAAAATATCGCTTGGTGTAATAGTACCCTAAGGGTATGATTATGATTGTTCGGCTAATCGTTAAATCGTTCGGAACGAAGAGCTAATCATTCGACTGAATAGCAGTTGACGATTAAACAACGAACGAGAAATCGTGGATCGCTTAATGAGACCTGGACCTATTTTTATCGTTGCTAGTTCGGACGTTCGCAGTAGCAATAGCGACGACAAGACGAACCGGAAGAACGATCATAAGTAATGATCATCGTCCCGTGTAATTGGGTGAACGATTTCAGGTCGTTCACAATAGCGATCGTTTATCGTTAACGATTATCCGTGGAATAGGGCCCTAATTCTAAGCTCTACATTCTGCATGGGAATATAATCTATTGTTCTCTGTTATCTGCCATTTCTTTTACCTCCACTTTATCCCAGCAATTCTGTATAGGACTCCTTGACCAATCCTTTATGGCTATCGTTTTATTACCGCCAATATACTAGAAGTTCCCCCCCCTAACATTATGGCTGGATTTTAGGCGGTGGGCGCACAGATGTAGCAGAGCTGAATGTGCCCGCTTCTTCATAACAAACTCAGCGCCGCTGCATCCCACTAACCGATACGTGTACCGCATTGCAGCGCCTGTCTACCTCATCTAAGACATTCATTAACAGAAGAAAAATCACACCATACAGCCTAAAATACCGAGATATGATTTGCTTTTCTTCCCTCGTGTTACGGTTCTTGACAGCCGAGACAAAGGATCACAGAGATAATGAATCTCTATAGAGCGACTGCGGCACAGCGCTCACGGCCGATACATAGCGGCTCTGCATGGCCTAGATACGGCCGATGACATTTACAGGGAGAATAAGAAGCCGTTCCTCCCATAGCACATTGAGGCGCCATTACCTGCAGGGGGCGCTGCTAGGCCAGGGCTAATAACCAAACACCCACAATAAGATAGCTACAGGCCTAATACTACTCAATGGAGGAGATTTATCAAACATGGAGTAAAGTGAAACTGGCCCAGTTGCCCCTAGCAACCAATCAGATTCCACCTTTCATTTTCCAAAGAGTCTGTGAGGAATGAAAGGTGGAATCTGATTGGTTGCTAGGGGCAACTGAGCCAGTTTCACTTTACACCATGTTTGATAAATCTCCTCCACAGTTTTCTCTATGATCGGGTAGAGCGATTTAGGTGTACTCTGCCCAATCTTTAAAGGGAGTATTAGTATTAGTGTGGTTTAGGGGCCCAGTCACAGTTACTACCACTGCTACCCTTATAGCTACACCACTGCTACCCTAGGATATGTATAGGCAGGCTGGGACTGGCCCACAGGGAAGCAGGGGAATCCCCCGGTGGGCCCTACCCATTGGTGGGCCCCTGAGCAGGAGGTCTGCATCCCTGTTTAGCAGCTTCAGGATGACATATAATCCCCCAGTTAGTTTCATGGGGACTTCACCTTTCAAGAAACTTAAGTGGACGGCTGTGCTGTTTGCATAGAGCAGGGATGGGGAAACTTCGACCCTCCAGCAGTTGCAAAACTACAACTCCCATCATGCCTGGACAGCTCCTATACACTAGAGCAGGGATGGGGGACCTTCGACCCTCCAGAAGTTGCAAAACTACAACTTCCATCATGCCTGGATAGCTCCTATACACTAGAGCAGGGATGGGGGACCTTCGACCCTCCAGAAGTTGCAAAACTACAACTTCCATCATGCCTGGACAGCCTTCGGCATAGAGTGTCTGACCAGTTACTAACAGTGAGCGAGCATTGACGGTCACATACACAGCAGCGTCAGCACCGCTTAAAGGGGAACTCCGACAAAAATCAGATTCCTTCAAATCAACTGGTTTCAGAAAGTTATATAGATGTGTAATTTACTCCTATTTAAAAATCTCAAGCCTTCCCGTACTGCTGTAAGTCCCGCAGAAAATTATCTTTTCATTCCAGTCTGACACAGTGCTCTCTGCTGCCACCTCAGTCCATGTCAGGAACTGTCCAGAGCAGGTTTTCTATGGGTGATTTGCTACTGCGCTGGACAGTTCATGACATGGACAGAGGTGGCAGCAGAGAGCGCTGTGTCAGACTGGAAAGTATACACCACTTCCTGCAGGATATACAGTAGCTGATAAGTACTGGAAAACTGGAGATTTTTTAAATAGAAGTAAATTACAAATCTATATAAACTTTTCGAAACCAGTTGATTTAAAAGAAAAATATTTTCGCCGGAGCACCCCTTTAAAAGGGATTCTCCCAAAATAACAAAATTATTATGGAGGTCCAAAGTTTTGTACTACGAGAGCCAAAAGCAGTACTTTGCTCCCATAGAGATAAAGTCATGAACCATCCTATAATACAGGACGATCTCAGCTCTGCTACATCTCCCTGAGACCTCCTACTCCTGCAGATACCAAGGTCATCGTACCTACCTTAGCTTCTTCAGATTGACTGGACGTAGACTTGATACTGTTCCTGCCTTCTCTATCGTCCACCTCAGATGATGGCCTCCTAGGGGGTTCCGTTTCCTGGTACCCCACATTGACAATCCCATTATGATTGGGTTCTAAAGGATTGTCCCAGGATGTTTGAGGACCTTCTCCATTCAGGTGGTTCTCCATGGCCTCCTCAGTAGAAGGTCCTGATATTCCAGGAGAAGAATCTAGTGTATCCATTGGTGGTGAATCTGGTTGCCTTCGTGTTCTGTTGGGAGACTTTGGAAGAGGCGGAGGGCCTCTTCGCCCCTGGATAGGAGAACTTGGCACTGGAGGTACTTGTGGTTTAGAGGGGAGGATCTCAGTCTCCATCTTATTCCCAGGAGATGGTAGTGTGTCGGGGTGAATATGTTCCTCTGGGTCGGGGCCCACTATGCCGTTGTGCTTTGGTTTTGGTTCTTCTTCAGTCACCTCCACCCTTACACTTTGTTTATGGAGAAGTGGGTGCTCGGTGAAGGGCCTGGGTTGGAGGACTACTTTTGTGACAGTCCTTGGGTGGGTGGGACCATTGTTCAGATCTGGACTTTCTTTCTTGTTCTCGGCTGGGCTGGAAACACAAAAATAGACCATAAATATGCTAAAATTTACCAAAAAAATATACTATGCGTGTCAATGACTGGTTACTGAAAACTGCTTCAAGGTTCCATGGGCACAGCTCAACTATTCCTATAAAGTCGGGGGGGATAAGTGTTGTATTATATGCAGTTTAGTATATCATCCCCCGTAGAGATATACAGGGCACCTTGTCCCTGATGGACATTGCTGGACTAGAAGGTTTAGATCTGGTTGCAGTCCTCATTGAGAATCTGTATATTTAAAAGGGTACTCCGGCAAAAATATTTTTCTTTCAAATCAACTGGTTTCAGAAAGTTATATAGATCTGTAATTTACTTCTATTTAAAAATCTCCACTCTTCCCATACTTATCAGCTGCTGTATGTCCTGCAGGAAGTGGTGTATTCTTTCCAGTCTGACACAGTGCTCTCTGCTGCCACCTCTGTCCTTGTCAGGAACTTTCCAAAGAAGCAGCAAATCCCCATAGAAAAGCTCTCCTGCTCTGGACAGTTCCTGACATGGACAGAGGTGGCAGCAGAGAGCACTGTGTCAGACTGGAAAGTGAAGGGGCTAATATCAATATACTTGGTGGACTGATTATAGAGATGAATGCCACATGAGGGGGTAGAGAGGACTGTTCTGCTATAAATGTAAGAACACACAGTTTTCTCTATGATCGGGCAAAGCGATTCAGGTGTACTCTGCCCAATCTTTAAAGGAGTATCAATATTAGTTCCGGTTAGGGGCCCAGTCACTATTGCAACCACTATAGCTGCATGTCTGCTACACTGGGATATGTATAGGGCTAGTATAGTGTGGTGTGCCCCCGGATGATATTGTAGCGGAATGGTTAGGATTTCCTAAGTACACCCGCGTTGCGAGATGGAGTTCATAGACTTTACGTAACTTTGCTCCACCCGGATGAGTTCTTAGCTCTTTGGCTCTCTTATGGATACTGTCCTGCAGTGTAGTTACTCTTAGTCCTCGGCGTGGGTTGAGGTTATCTGTTGGCTAGTCCTTTCTTGAACGGCTTAACAGTGCATCACACACGCTTGTGTGGTGCTTTATGAAAGAAGGTTGTACTGGAGCTCTGCGTCCTACCCATGCGGGGTACTGACTAAGACTCGCTTGTAGAGGGAACCTGGCAGAGGGCAAGGGCCCAGGTAGAACCACAGTGGAGAGCTATCTGAGCTGCGTCCTTTCTCCACCGAAGCTCAGCTAAGACTCCTCCTTCACCCAAGGGACTAACTTCCTAACCAGTGTGTAAGGTGCGCTGTGGTTGGGTGGAAAGAGTGCAATAGAGAAACAGGATAGAAAAGAGAGAATGGGAGAGAAGAAAGGAGAAATCTGGGACTTACACAAACAATAACCCTTTAGGACACTTCAGCTGTGCAGCCTTTAGACTTTTGTTATACGATACAGCGACATCTAGTGGTCATCTTTGGTAACACTATAGCTGTGACAAGACCACAAAAAAGTAGACTTTTACGAGGGGTGTGAAGGATAGCAACACCCGCAGTGGGACACCACATAGGGCTATAAACTGCGTTACCTGACAGCCCATGTTTAATACTAATAACGCTTTTCACCTTGCTTTAAGCAGATCTGCTATAAAGCCAATGACTGACTTTGTTATCTAACAGCACGGTAAAAAAAAAAACCCTGCTAAGTCTTTTGGCACGAAGCCCTATATTCATGCATGTTCTACAATAATTCATCCCGCCCTGACACACAGGAATAGCATTACTGCACAGGAAGCGCTCCGTGTCCAGGTGCTAAGACACCACCGAAGGGAAAGGCTACATAGGAAGGCCCGGGCTCTTCCTCAGCTCCACCTAGATGTCACCACATGTGGAGAGGAAGGACCAAGGATGTGCAGCGAGTATCATGCCAATGGCTAATGGACACCGTAACCTATCACCCTGAATTATGAGTGTTACATAAGCACGAGGGCAAGGGTTAAAGAGATTGTACGGAATATTATCGTGGCGTCACAATGTTAAAGGGGTAGTCATTCTGATCTACAAGAGAAGCCTAGAAATGTATAGTAGTGGTCAATTCCAGAGTTATACAGGTTTAAAGACACATATCTGGACGTAACTAACTGTTATAACTGGTGGCGCTGTTGCATTAATGTTTATGGGAAAATGTGTGGTAAAAAAGGGTATTGCAGGTCATACCTTCTTTTAAAAAAATATTAAATAAAATTTAGACATTTGCAGTACATGTGCAGTAATTCTAAGGAAAGTCAGACTATAGTACCTGTAATAGAAATGTTAAACTAGGTCATAGTGATATTTGGTATCTGCTAACTGATGTGTTAAAGGAGTCGTCCAGTTTAGGAAAACGTATTCCCTATTGGGGGAGTTATTAGCTGGTGGTCAGGATCTTCACAGGAGTAGAGAGCAGCTGTCTCTCTGCTTGGAGGACCTGGCTTGTCCTGTGTTACACAAAGATCCTATTCATTTGAATAGACACTGTGCAATGCTAACTTTCCCCTGTGGTGGCGCTGTTGGGAAACGGAGCACTCATAGCCAGGTTTCCCCACAGGTTACAACTGATCGCTGGTCGTCCTGGCAGTCGGCAATTTGTGATCTTCTTATTCTCAAGATCTCAAGTAGGGACTGTCCAAAGAAGAGAATCCCTTTAAGGCTATAAAAGCTACTAGGCGCTAAATTGTAAAAAGACAAGGAGATCAGCTTTTTGCTCAGTTTTTATCATAACAAAAAAAAATACTAACCTGCTGCCTTCAAACCGGCTGATGAGATCGGAGATCTTGCTCGACTTCTCCCCCGATGGCAACCCACCTTCATCCATCCTGGGACGGCCCCGAGGAAAGGTCCTCCAGTTAGGGGATTGGTTCTTGTACGGTGATGGAGAGGGTGGCAAGTCTGCAGGCTTTGGTGGCACTGTCAGAAATAGGAAAAAAAATATAATATTATTAGCCTTTTCGATGGAGTTTTTTGGGAACAAAAATGTTAACTATAAAATTTTGTCTGCCTTCAACCACCACTAGGGGGAGCTCAATGCATACAGATAAATCTAAACATTAATTCTGCCTTGTAAATCTGTATGTAGGGAGCTAGTGGGGGTGGGGGGTGCAGGGATCTGGAGCTGTAACCCCCATAATGATATGTAGTTTACTACATGGGTGGTAAAATGTTGGCCCTTTAAAATGCCCATATCCTTTAGTCGCTGTTCAATTGCCTAATATACATATGGTAAGTAAGCAAAGAGTTGGGAGTATGGCTGAAGGACCAGACTGCACAGGGTTTGTTTGTAGTCTGTTACCATAGGAACACAAAACGGTAGAAGGTTTAATTTAAAAATGCAATGAGGTAAAAATATAGCGCAATACAAGTGCCCCAGCTTTTCTAGCACCCTGAGCAGCAATGCCGTAATAAGTAGCATGGCAGTGTATCACTACTATATACTATACTCTTATACTAGGAACCCAACTTTCCTAAGAACAGATAAGAAATGGCAGGTGATGGATCTATAACAAGGAGACGGCCATACATTCTAATCTTCAGCTCGACCCGATGAGACTCCAGTCGGTGTCTCGGTGTGATTGGGGACAGGTTTCCTCTCTCGATAAGCTCCTGAGGACACATTTATCGTCCACCTCCATCAGGCTGGAATAACTTACAAGCCAATAAAATAGGTCGAGCCGCAGCGGCCCTCTGTACAGACGGCGGTCAGAGGAAATGGCACCCCGCCCAGGACCAAGCATGAATAATGATTTAAAAATATTTGTGCCTGGTGAACGTAGTAAAGAAGGTGTTAAGATAAAGGTTACTGATCTGTAACTAGAAGAAAACTCTGCATACGTTTATACACATATAAGTAGATGCAGAGGAAGCTCAGACCGTATTAATAGACTATATAGTATATAGAATAGTATTATAGAGTTAATAAATAATGTCATTATATAGTGCACATAGACGGTGCTGGCATACTGTGCACATATCTAATGCTACCACAGTGTACAAACATAATGTTGCCATACTGTACACAAATATGGGCTAATGCCACAATACAGAGTACATAATGCTGCAATGGTATAAATATAATAGTATCATACAGCACACATAAATAACGCTGCCATAACATGCACATATCTAATGTCACCATAAAGCACACATAAATAATGCTGCCATAATGTGCACAAACCTAATGCTACCATAGGACACACACAATGTTGCCATACAGTGATCGATTGTAGTGCCTTCATACAGTACATATATTGCTATACTGTAACATATCTATTACCACCATACAGTAGAGATAAATAATACTGCCATACTGTAAACTTATATATATAGTCTCTATACAGCATAGATAAATAACGTTGCCATATTACACATAACTAATGCCATCATATAGTGCACATAAATGGCATTGCCATATGGTACATAATGTATCTAATGCCACTATACAGTGCACATAAATAATGGTGCCATAGTATAAACATAACAAATGCCATCATACAGTACACATAAGTAATGCTACAATATTACTCACATTACGAATGCGTAATGTCATATAGTATACATTACTAATACTGTCATATAGTACACATAAATAATACTGCCATATTACATATATTACTAATGCCAACATACAGTACACATGAAGAACATTGCCAGACAGTACACATATGTAATGCCACCATACAGTATACATTCCTAATGTCTCCATATAGCATACATAATGCTGCCATACAGTACACATTCCTAATATCACCATATAGCATACATAATGCTGCCATACAGTACACATTCCTAATATCATAGGAATGTGTACTGTATCATAGGAATACCATATCACACATAGATAATGTTGCCATACTGTGTACATATCTAACGTCACCCTATAACACACATAATGTTGCCATACTGTACACATATCTAATAAAACAATACAGTGCACAAAAAATAACGTTGCTATATTGTGCCCATATCTAATGCCACCCTATAGAGAATATAATATCTATAGGGCCACTATAGAATACTCATAGATAATGCTGCCATACAGTACACATATCTATTGGCCCTATACCTTACACATAAATACTGTTGCCAGACTGTACACATTAATAATGCAGCCGTACTATGTATAACTAGGAGTCCAGACTATAACCACCAATGTAAAAAACATACAGCAACAGAAAGCCTGTGCAGTAATACAGTTAGATGGTTAAACTTTTATTATTACCCTCTACCTATAAAGATAAGTACAGTATACCGCCACCCACCCAAACACCAGGAAGCCAAAGCTGAAGACGCACATTGCCGTTGGTGGGGCAGGGGGCGCATCCTGTGTCTACATGTATTGCTGGATGTGGCTATGGCTCCTCAGGGATTCCAATCTGTCCATCTACAGATGACATCTTATAGGTCAGACCTGTCCCTTCCTCCACCCTGCCGAGTCAGCTAAGGTGGAGCACATGGGTGGTAAGTTGTGTGCCAAACATCAGAAGGCTGCAGCGCAAGGTCACACGGTATGAATGACAGAGCTGTATATACTGTATATAGAGTACACATGACAAGCAGAGGTATAACTACTCAATCTAGACAATCTAGACTAGAGACGCCTAAACCAACGCTGAACCAGCCAGGTAGTTCTATGGAAAAAAAAAACACCTTCACTATAAAGTATGGTGGTGGTGGCGGTATTATACTATAATAGTGCTTCTATAAAAGAGACTGGATGAAAACCTGCTGCAGTCCACAAGGGACCTGAGACTTTGCAGCAAGGGTAAAAGTATTGAAGAAGCAGCCCAATCTGCTGGAAGGACAGGATGATGAATGATGAAGCTGAGGGCCAAGTGATCATTCGTGTGGCCCTGCAGTACGATTGATTGAGCCTTGTGAGGTGGTCACTAAGTGAGTCCCACTGTGGACCCAAGCTAAAGGGCCTTTACCTATTGACGCAACCCCTCAAGGAGCATTTTCTCCACACCTCTTCTACTGATGACCTGTGTAAGGTGGGATAGCTGAGAGTCCAACCGTTGGAACCATCGAAGGGCCCCATCATCCTAACCTTTACAGCAAGCATAGAGATGGATAATTTCTTTGGAGGACACAGGGGCCACCAACCCACTCCTGGGAATGGTGAAGGCCCCAGCGGTCTGAGCCTTAGGACCCTCTTACACAGAACGATTCTTAGCCCAACAGGCCAACATCTCCTTTTTCGTGGCGCTTAACTTCAGCATCATCGTCGTCATCGACAGAACAATGAGTGGCTCAACGATGGCTCAAGCCGCCTCATGGACCACCATGTTTGAGAGTATCCCATTCAAAGAACATCTGAGATAACACCAGATGGGCTGTGAAATACTAAGGAAATCCTCAAAACATGACCTGTTGGTGGCCACGAGGGCTGGAATTGAGAAGTACCGTGTTAGAGGACCTCCGAGTACTTTGTGGCTTTTGGGTTCCTTTGGAATTCTACCTCTGCAAAGCCTATAGTAACTCCTCCACTTCATTGCTATCTTCTCAATAACGCATTAAGAGATAAGGTAAGGCAAGCAAACAACTTAAACACTCAACACCAGGACGGCAATCACCGCTTACCTCTTGGCTTTGGACTTCTCCCAGTGGTTCGGGGATTCTCCCGACCTTTTACAGCCCGGCTATGATCATTGTGTTTATCGCTTCCCTCCTGCTCTACAAGCTGGTCGGTGCTGGTGGAGATCGGCTTCCAGACAGGAAGGATGCGGGGACAGTGAACGCTGTTGCCTACAAGACAATAAAAGGAACGGATGAGATGTAGAGAAGACCGTAAACAATGTCCAAAAATGTAAACAATCTCTAGACAGCAGCCAAGCACTAGATGGTTGGGCGATCCCACCACAAAATCGGCAAAAAATCTAACGTGTCACTACCTGGCGTAGGAGAACGACTTGTCGTGAATCTTTCCAAGACGTTCTTCGTCTTTTATGAGCCAGATGTCTCTTATTTATGTCTTCTACATTCATGGTACAATTAGCAGAGACAGCCTGTCCCAACCTGAGTCATCGCGGGTAATCGAGCGCTAATGTTCATGCGGGGAAAATTTTTGTTCCTTCTCCAGAAAAGCTTCTCTCGCATTTGTATCATTTGTTTTCTACTAAATTGACATAAATTGTTGTTTTTTTTTTATTTGCGAGTCTTAAAAAAAAAAAAAAAAAGCCGCCTGTCTAGCCCGACGTCTGAGCAAACCGGGGAAAACAATGGTTACGGTACAGGGACGGGGGGTTGTTTTCGACGAGTCTTTGAGAAACCACAAATCTTTTCTAATTATAAACCTGAGACGAGAAACATAAAAGGTCAAACCCGGGCCCTAGAGTCTGAGGAGGCCGAGCTGATGGTGCCCGGTCTCCGCTGATCTCCACTTACTGGTCTCCTCTCGGCATACTGGTTCAAGTGGGCCACCAATCTGTAAAGGGATTGATTGAGTAGGCACTTCCAATTTTTCGAGTGGAGATCAGCGGGGACCAGGCATTATCAAAGCCGCAGTGGCCGGGGATTGGGCAGGTGATCTAGTTTTTTTTTTTTTCCTTTGATCCCAGCTTCCCCACACACTTGAATAGCATGGCATGGCCCCATACTCTTTATACTGTCGTCTGAACCCACAGCCAGTGGTGGGATCAGCCATATTTCTTTTTGGTGTCATGTTCCACCACTTCAGGCCCTGTATTAGGCATAAAGCAGAGTCTCAGTTTACTTGGAGTGTTCCCTTATAGGCGTACTCCAGGCAAAGGTTGAAAAGGCAGAGGGTGGTGGGGACATAATAGTGAAGTTATACTTACCTATCCCAGTACCCTGCAGCACAGCGCCACCACTGTCACCCCTACACTTTGTTTTCTCCCAGTTCCTGTCTCATCACAATAACACAGGAACTTCCAGTCACTGACTGACTGAGCGGGCCCATGAAGTCACAAGACCGGGAGAAAACAGATTACCATGAGCGGTGGTGCTGTGCTGCAACGGCACCAGGATGGGTAAGTATTAGGCATAAGGCCCTGTATTAGGCATAAAGCAGAGTCTCAATTTACTTGGAGTGTTCCCTTATAGGCGTACTCCAGGCAAAGGTTAAAAAACAGTGAGGGCAGAGGGTGGTGGGGACGTAATAGTGATGTTATACTTACCTGTCTCAGTACCCTGCAGCACAGCGCCACCACTGTCACCCTATACACTCTGTTTTCTTCCAGTTCCTGTCTCATCACGATAACACAATAATTACCAGTCACTGACTGGCTAAGCGGACCCATGACATCACAGGAGTGGGAGAAAATAGGTGACCATGAGCGGTGGTGCTGTGCTGCAGGGGCACCAGGATGGGTAAGTATACTTATTATTATGTTCCCACAACCCTCTGTCCTCCCTGGTTTTTAACCTTTCTCTGGAGTTCTCCTTTAAATTCATAGGTCTTTAAATTCATAGGATACTTTTCCCGTCCCTTAAAGGGAATGTCTCTGCAGAAAACCACCAATTGTTTAAATCAAGTTTTTTATGTTAAACATTTTTTTTTGGTAATTTTTGCTATTTTTTTTTTTTTAATATGACAGACAGCGAGAGGTGACACCAGTATATAGATTTTATGAATGAGATGATAGCGACCACATCATGAATTAGTAATCAGGCATAGACATGCATTATATAACACAGGAAACAGAGCTTAGAGGGGACATGAGTATATCCCTATTCCCAGGAGACTGGAGGGATCCATAACATATTACTGTATGTAGATAATGGAGGGCTCCTGCGGACTCTTACACAGGGTCCGGCCCCCTCAACTCCAAATCGCCTTCCTGAATTATACATCAGCTTATTATAGATCCTGGACTAGTCCAATTGGTCATGGTCTATGTATACAGCGCAGCTTCGGCTCTGCTTAATACACAGAGAGGTCAGTCATATACAGCTCCATATACTCAGGGGACAAGGTCAGACCTCCAGTGATCAGCTACGTATCACCTAACCTGTGCCTAGGTTATAACCTTCAATCTTATGGAAGCCCCTTTAAATTCTCCTCTATGACAATGCGGCCATCTTGTCACTTCCTTTCCCAAAAACGTAAAGCTGAAGAGAATTATTAAAAACTCAAAGAAGACGATTGATCTGGGTTTACTGCTAATATAAAAGCTGTATCTTAAAAGGTACACTACTATAATTTTACCCCTCGCAGACACTAGTGCTCTCTGCCGCCACCCCTGGTGACTAGTTGTCATGGTGACCAGTCGGATCTCTATCACCTCAGGGATCCATCCATCTCAGGAACATACTCTCCAACATGGATTATAGGGGAAATCCAGGATTAGGAAATGTACAGCTACTTTCTTGCAAAAACAGCGCCACCCCTGTCCTCAGGTTGTTTTTGGTACTACACTTCACCTCCATTCACTTTAATGGAACTGAGCTGCAAAATTCAACACCCAACCGGAGTGTTCCCCTCATATGAACAGTAGTAGTTGTCATGTTCCCTCACGGTGGTATCTGAATCGGACCATATTAAGGGGGCACGGTGTGTGGCAGTACCATATTCAGGGGGCACAGTGTATAGCAGTACTATATTCTGGGGGCACAGTGTGTAGCAGTACCATATGCAGGGGGCACAGTGTGTAGCAGTACCATATGCAGGGGGCACAGTGTGTAGCAGTACCATATTCAGGGGGCACAGTGTGTAGCAGTACCATATGCAGGGGGCACAGTGTGTGGCAGTACCATATTCAGGGGGCACAGTGTATAGCAGTACTATATTCTGGGGGCACAGTGTGTAGCAGTACCATATGCAGGGGGCACAGTGTGTAGCAGTACTATATTCAGGGGGCACAGTGTGTAGCAGTACTATATTCAGGGGGCACAGTGTGTAGCAGTACTATATTCAGGGGGCACAGTGTGTAGCAGTACTATATTCAGGGCGCACAGTGTGTAGCAGTACCATATTCAGGGGGCACGGTGTGTAGCAGTACCATATTCAGGGAGCACAGTGTGTAGCAGTACTATATTCAGGGGGCACAGTGTGTAGCAGTACTATATTCTGGGGGCACAGTGTATAGCAGTACCATATTCAGGGGGCACAGTGTGTAGCAGTACTATATTCAGGGGGCCCAGTGTGTAGCAGTACCATACTCAGGGGGCACAGTGTGTAGCAGTACCATATTCAGGGGGCACAGTGTGTAGCAGTACTATATTCAGGGGGCACAGTGTGTAGCAGTACCATATTCTGGGGGCACAGTGTGTAGCAGTACCATATTCTTGGGGCACAGTGTGTAGCAGTACTATATTCAGGGGCACAGTGTGTAGCAGTACTATATTCAGGGGTCACAGTGTGTAGCAGTACTATATTCTGGGGGCACAGTGTATAGCAGTACTATATTCAGGGGCAGAGTGTGTAAATCCATAATAACAACCACAATAATGATAGGCGCCGATGCCCACGCACAGCAAACATACCACCGCCACCATCCCATCACATGTCCTGGACGCATCATGGAGGAGGGTTTAGTCTCAGCCTCACCCTTATTTAGCTTGGACCAGAACCAAACATATCTCTGACTCTAAAAACCTATGAAACATGCAGCTTCCTCCTTCTTACAGTTCATCAGCAGCTACCTGAAAAAAATAATTATCCGTATTATGTCAATCAGATTGAAAAAAAAAAAAAAAACACTCTAGATTGTGGCTTAAAGGGGCACTCCAATGTAACAAATATGAATAATAATAAAAACACTGTAGAGCCCTATAGTATGGCTTGCCTATCTGCACCAGTTCTGAAACTGACAAAAATCAATGATGTGTTGTCTACAAAGTGGGAGGAGCCAGGGAGCTGGAGACAACACCACATTCAACATAAAAGAACTACACAACTTCCTTTCTTACCACGCTAGGTTGTAGCTTAAAGGGGCACTCCAACGTAAAAAAAATATGAATAATGATAAAAACACTGCAGAGCCTATCTGCACCAGTTCTAAAACTGACAAAAAGGATGATGCATTGTCTACACAGTGGGAGGAGCTGGGAGCTGGAGACAACACCACATCAAACACAAAAAAACTACATAACTTCCTAAATCACTACAGTCCTATAACTTGTCACAGCTGAAGGTTTGCTGCAATTGGACCCAGTCTTGACAATCCTACGTGAACCAATTACTCCTTTTTAGCTATTCTTATATATTTTGTGGTAGAAGTCTTTTGTATACTGTAAACCTGAAAGTAAAACCCCCACAACACTGTACAGTACGCACATAACTATCTATAGGGTTTTCCGACACAAACCACCTATTTTTGGTCTAATAATATTTTCTTCCGCTCCCACCGGTCCCCGGTGACTATTTATATTCATATAGTGAACTTTAACTCCTTGTGTGTCATCTGGTTGTCAAAAAAGTTAACTATTTACCAAGTGCATTATATAGCTAACAACCAGTGTGACTAGCAGAATAGTGAGTGCAGCTCTGGGGTATAATACAGGATGTAACTCAGGATAAGTAATGTAATGTATGTACACAGTGACCCCACCAGCAGAATAGTGAGTGCAGCTCTGGAATATAATACAGGAGGTAACTCAGGATCAGTACAGGATCAGTAATGTAATGTATGTATACAGTGACCTCACCAGCAGAATATTGAGTGCAGCTCTGGAGTATAATACAGGATGTTACTAAGAATCAGTACAGGATAAGTAATGTACAGAGTGAACCCACCAGCAGAATAGTGAGTGCAGCTCTGGAGCATAATACCGGATGTAACTCAGGATCAGTAATGTAATGTATGTACACAGTGACCCCACCGGCAGAATAGTGAGTGCAGCTCTGGAGTTGTAAGTAATTTGAATAAGTAATTCTGAAAGTCCTAACATGTGAAAGAGGTAGTACAATGTATGAAGAACTGGTCACCTAACTTCCATATAACAGTCCAGTCTCTTCTGCATACTTTTATGTTCCCTTTTCTTATTTCTTCCCTTTTTATTTATTTTTAAAGACAAACATTTCAGTTTAGATCTTGCTAGTTCTTGTACCTCGATACTCCGCTATGTGATGGAATAGATCCAGGGCCCAGTAGGCTTGAGAGGCCCTGAGAGATCTGGGTTGACATGCTCTATTATGGAGCAATGGGCAGGATAGACAGGTGGCTTTGGATATGCTGCTGGCTGACCTTATGTCTATGCTCTCATAGGGTGGAGACTTCAAAGAGTAGCACATACACACCCAAGTATATAGTATATTTCAGGCTCAAACCATTCATTTTGAGGGCAAGTTATGGAAGGTCTTCAGAGTCAGACCCTTAGGCACGGCAAGGGGACACATAATCGCCACCATACCGCGCCACCAGAAATACGCTGAACTTCCATCCATCGGTTCACACACAAACCGTCCTCAGAGCAAAAGAAATAATTTCCACTAATCTAAATTTATCCAGGACTAAACATGGCTAAAGACGTCCTGTACCCCTTCTCCTTATTCTGAGCGTGGGAAAGCAGAATCTCAGCCGTAAGCAAATAGTTCCGATTTATTTATTTAGAGCAAAAGCAAAAAATTCCCCTGTGTTCGGAAATATTCAGGACGGTCATAAACACATAAAAAAATCATAATCTTTCCCCCAGGTTCCTCCTCAATATAATGCGGATGGGACCTACTTTATTTCTTATGTTCTCGCAGCCTATGGCGGGCAGCATGCAACTTCTCCAGTCGCCGGGAGTCATGCTGAGCATTCAGGTTCAGACGACGTTCGGGCAACACCTCCTCGCTCCCTCTCCCATCCCAATTTTAGCTCGATTGAGTCAGTTGGAAGCCGAGCCCTGTTTTTTTGTTACTCTTCCCTTCACTGTACATACAAATTGCACACAGGTAGATATGAAAACAGGGCTCGGCTTCCATCTTAGGGTCAAATCGTCGCCGAAATTGTGAGTGGAATCCCCGTTGCAAGTTCTCTGTGGAGAGCAGCTGTGGCCACGGAGAGCGGCAGTGCCCTATACCTTACATTGAGGTGCTGAGGCAGGCGGAATTCCGAACGGAGTCCATGACGGGGATTCCCCTCGCAATTTTGGTGCCGATTCCTCAGTGTGAGCTGACCCTTAGGCAGGTACAGGTATAGGAGGGGGAGCGAGGAAACATTACAGCCCTCTTGAATTGAAGTATTGTATTGCCTCTCTAAAAGTTATACAAATCCCCAATATACACTTATTATGGGAAATGCTTATAAAGGGCTTTTTCCCTGCACTTACTACTGCATCAAGGCTTCACTTCCTGGATAACATGGTGATGTCACTTCCTGGATAACATGGTGATGTCACTTCCTGGATAATATGGTGATGTCACTTCCTGAATAACATGGTGATGTCACTTCCTGAATAACATGGTGATGTCACTTCCTGGATAACATGGTGATGTCACTTCCTGGATAATATGGTAATGTCACTTCCTGAATAACATGGTGATGTCACTTCCTGAATAACATGGTGATGTCACTTCCTGAATAACATGGTGATGTCACGACCCGACTCCCAGAGCTGTGCGGGCTGTGGCTGCTGGAGAGGATGATGGCAGGGGGACACTGAGGGACACAGGAAACTGAGGGACACAGGGCACTGGAGGGACACTGAGCATCCCCCTGCCATCATTCTCTCCAGCAGCCACAGCGCGCACAGCTCTGGGAGTCGGGTCGTGACATCACCACGTTATCCAGGAAGTGACATCACCATATTATCCAGGAAGTGACATCACCATGTTATCCAGGAAGTGAAGCCTTGATGCAGTAGGAAGTGCAAGGAAAAAAGCACTTTATAAGCATTTCCCGTAATAAGTGTATATTGGTGATTTGTATAACTTTTGGGGGGCAACACAATACTTTAATAAAAATTTTCACCGGACTTCTCCTTTAAGAAGCTCTGGAATGCCTCATTTCACACACGTATACCCTTCTCATGCCCCTAAGACCCCGCTCTTCTAGCTGCTGGTCATTATGAGTAATTTTTTTTTTATAGATCTGAGCTGTATGACACGGTCCACATTTGATTATTGTTTTTTTCGGTTGTGTGTTCACTTTTCACATGTGTTTGTCACAAGAATCTTTCAGGGTGCGGTGTTCCTTCTGGAGGTCAAGGGGAGGTTTGTGCAGCCATCGGGTTCCACAACCCCGGGTCACTATTTTTAACGTTTGGGGGACACTGGGATGGGCAGCCTAGTCAGGAGCAGTTCTGGTTCCCCCTAAGCTTCCACAAAGGTTGGGGGGGGCTACACCGATCCTGGATCTTTGCAGGTGTCTTCTGGCCTGGAGGAGAAGGTTTGTGTCACCCATCACCCCTCTAGAAATAGGCCGCACACTTTTTTGTGTGACACATCTGTAGTTTTTTGCACATGTGTAAACAGGTGTCTCTGCTGGTTGTATTGGCTTCCTATAGTATAATGAGTGTGTACGAGATCTGAATTTTTTTTTCCCAGTTTTTTATAGGAAACTCTGCATATTCCTATGGAGCTCGGACACTGTTTACATCTCCTGTTTCGACCATTATCAAGAGGCTCCAGATGTCTGGAAGAAAAATGGGGACTAGGTGCCAGAGACTCCACCTCTACCAAGCACTGGGTGCTACAAGTAACAGCTGGAGGCAGATCTGCACTCTCTCATACATTGGGATGTAAACAGTCTCTTGAGAAATGGAGTCGGATTGTTTGCTCTGTAAAAAGTGTATTTTTTGCAACTAATATAGTTGCCCAATCTCCAAAGTTGGGTCAGAGACGTTGATCAATGACCGCACCTTCCGGTGAACTACACCCTCCTGGTTCCATCGGTTTTGGGACAGGGAGTGACATGGCCGCTTGTTGGCGGATTACCTCACTCGGGTAGCAAAGTAAAAGACTGACGAGGAGACGTTTAGCTTTCTTTTTTTTTAGACATTTGGTTATGGGGGTTCTCTAACCCCAGTCCCAAACCATTGGTCATTCCGGGCTCTGTTTTATCTGGGATAAACGCTATAATTACCAGAATGTTGGCCAATATAGATCAGACATTATAGACATGGTTATGGGAGAACTCTGTCAGTCACATGGTAATGACAAGGGAACACTCAGTCAGACTATACCATGTGATGGACACAGCGTAGTGATAGTCACCCAATATATCTGTCATTGCAGAGGGATTCTGTCTATGTGATGGACAGAGTGTCCCCATAGTCACACTATACCATGGGGTAGACAATCACCAGGAAGGCTACCACATCCACATCCATCACATAGGACTTATTATCGCTACAGGAGATCTCTGTCCATCAGATAGTATAGTGTGTCACTATGGGGGAACTCTGTCCACCACATAATTTAGTGTTACTGCCACTATGAGGGCACATAGGGGCACATCACATGGCATAGTCTCATTGTCACTATAGGGGCACTTCGCCCATTTCATGACATAGTTTTACTATCACTATGGAAGGACTCTGTCCATCACATGAAATATTCTCATTGTCACTATGGGGGCACTCTGCCCATCACATGGCATATTCTGACTGTTACTGTGGGAGCACTCTGCCCATCACAACTCAGTCTGACTTTTACTATAGGGACACTCTGCCCATCTCATGACATAATCTATCACTATGGGGGGCACACTGCCCATCACATTTAATAGTCTCACTATCACTATGGAGGCACTCTGCTCATTACAGAATATAGTCTGAATATTACACTGCCCATCACATGGCACTCTGTCAATCATTAGGATCTGCCACTCACAGTGGTATATAAGGAAGCATGAGGAGAATAACCACCATTCCCATTTTTATTTGTGACGTTCCGTAAACACATTCGGGCTTCAAAGTGAATATTTTTAGTCCATAAAAACATTTTTTCCACCCAACTGTGTGGGAAGCTCCGGGCTCCCATAGAGAAGGGACAGATACACAGAGCCGACAACTCAGAGAGCGGCCTATGGACTGCCGCATTCACAAAGATCAGGCATGATAAAATCTAACTGCCTGATCCTTCTTTCCCCCCGTCATCTTTCATCAGGGAAGAGCTGGGAGACCCCCATACACATTACATAGTCAGCCAATCCCGCTAAAATCGTTAGGTTTGGCCATCAAGACTGGTTGCTAGGGAAATACTGCCTAGCAACACAAGGGTAAGGTTGTCATCCATAGCAACCAGCCTGTCTTCGGTTTCTTATCTCTTCATGATAAAGCTGTATTAGCACCGTGATAGACGAGAATGACAAGACCGGCCTGGCACCTGTCGGGGAGTGTATCTATGGTGGGCGCAGACATTATAAGTTAACACGTGGGGGGCGTTGTTAGATTCAGCATTAAAAGGGCGGTATTCCACTATCTCATGGTCCATGTCGTAACACGGGGGACCTAGGACTATGCTCTTGTGGGTGGACCCCAGGCAATCCTATACATATCCACATGCCCCATTCATCCTGTCCTACAGGAAGTGATGTATTCTTTCCAGTCTGACACAGTGCTCTCTGCTGCCACCTCTGTCCATGTCAGGAACTGTCCAGAGCAGTAGAAAATCCCCATAGAAAACCTCTCCTGCTCTGGACAGTTCCTGACATGGACAGAGGTGACGGCAGAGAGCACGGTGTCAGACTAGAAAGAATACACTACTTCCTGCATGACATACAGCAGCTGATAAGACTGGAGATTTTTAAATAGAAGTAAATTACAAATCTATGTAACTTTCTGACACCAGTTGATTTGAAAGAAAAAAGTTTTTCACCAGAGTACCCCTTTAATGCCATTGGCTGAACAGTGGAGTATTCCGAACCAATGGGTCGCCTTGACTCCAGATCTTTATGTTCATAGTAAGCCCCCGGTCCTCATCCTGGTACTTGTAACCACCAGGAAGGAGATTACATGAATATTTCAGCGTCTGGCGGCCGCCACTTACATAACACTGTAGCTCGCACTTGCTGCTTGACCTTTCCTCCCTGTAGGCAAGCAGTAATGGGGAGTAAACATCTTAAAGGGACCACGCTCCAAGCAGCGAGCAAACATATGACTGTGCTGCTTATCAGAGACATAAAGGAGTCCCGCACAGAGTCACACACTGTAGAGCTGCCAAAGTGAACAAACAGCACCTCATATCTCAGCTGCCTAGACCCAAGAATATAGAAGGAAGAGGATTTGGGGGTTTTACCACACAACATTTTTTAATATAGCTGGTGATCTGGGGAATTTTACAGACACCTGGACAGCCCCTTTAAGTCTGACCACTCTTGGTAGACCACAAGCACGCCGTAGCTTTTATGGGTTGTCACGACAACATTGCCACGTACAAACATTGAAGAGTCTCACGAGCGTCGTAGAACATTTACAGAAGATCATACAGGAAGACAAGTGTAGAAGAGTCGCAGGTAGTAAATCAGCTTTACAAGACACCCATGGTGTCACAATCACTGATAAATCACTGATAAATTCACCCAGATCTTTGGATACTAATTAGCATAGAATGTCATACATAGGGATCAGAGATATCTCCAATCCCAGCCATTTAGCCCCTTAGATGCCACAGGCAATAGGAACAATGGGGAACTATGACCGTGACTACAGATTCCTATGGATTGCTGTGATGGTGGTCGAGAGTCAAAATGTTTTATGGTTCAAATTAAAACTTTTTAACTAACAAAAATACAATATTACCACCCCCCTAACTTGCATACGAGAGGCAAAACAGCATGATAGTTACAACCTTAAAGCGGAGACTAGAGAAAGTGACAAGGCTTTATAAAAGTTAATGAATAAGCTGCGGTGTATGGTGCCTTGGAAAAAAAACAAAGTCCTCATCCTGGATATAGAAGGTCTTCAAGGTCAAAGTAATCCTGGTGGATAAGGGTAAAGGAACTAAGGACATGCTGGGAGTTGTAGTTTCATAGCGCTAATCTGTAATGGTCGGAATGTGTAAAATGTACAAACTCAGCTCCGCTACAACAAGACAACAAGTCAGTGTCGTCATAGCTCTACAACTATAATTAATAAATAAATATACACACACATATATATATATATATACACACATACACACACACACACATATACATACACTGTAACAAACTATGAGGACAGGTGACAGCTTTGTGCTACTGATAACTAGATCAGCTCTGCTACATAGGATAATCAACACACTCGACTCTGCTACATCGACACAAACACAAGCACTCACCTGCCGCCTGCTTCCCTCTGGTCGGATACATTACTGATTAGAGTCTCTCTAAAAGTTTTGGAGAAGTTAGAAAAGCAGGAATGAGTTCACTGAGGGATCCGGTGAAATGCTGGCGGTCAGGAATATTGTTTTTTAAGGGGTAAATGTTGGCTATATGCTGCCTTCTCGCCGGTGGCTCACATTCTGCTGTACTCTATGCTGTACACAATGCACACTCCTCCCAGCTGGGAGTCTCTCTACTTCCTCCTCACTAGACTCTCGCTGCACAATGACACTTTACATTCCCAGAGGTTTATGGCTGCTGACAGTCCGCAGAGACTGCTAGAGGAGGCAGCAGAGGAGTCCACAGGATGTGTTCTCCCTGTAGTATGATATGGCGGTGTGTACTGTGACATCACTGTGTGTATTATCCCTGTACTGTGACATCACTGTGTGTATTATCCCTGTACTGTGACATCACTGTGTGTATTATCCCTGTACTGTGACATCACTGTGTGTATTATCCCTGTACTGTGACATCACTGTGTGTATTATTCCTGTACTGTGACATCACTGTGTGTATTATCCCTGTCCTGTGACATCACTGTGTGTATTATCCCTGTACTGTGACATCACTGTGTGTATTATCCCTGTACTGTGACATCACTGTGTAATATCCCTGTACCAGGGGCGTAACTAGAAATGGCTGGGCCCCATTGCAAACTTTTAAAAGGGCCCCCCCCCCGACTGACCACTAAACGGTCAAGTGAAGTCATAACTACATAACTGCTAGCTCTGGTCAGGAGTGCTTGCAGTTAAAGGGACATTTGCAAAACCCAGGAGACCAGCAGGGCCACCCGGTGCTGCAAATGATGACGGCTCAGGGGGCCCAGTGTATTGCAGGAGCAGGCCATGGGGCCCCCTGATGCGGCGGGCCCCATAGCAGCCGCTATGGCTGCTATAGTGGTAGTTACGCCCCTGCCCTGTACTGTGACATCGCTGTGTGTAATATCCCTGTACTGTGACATCGCTGTGTGTATTATCCGTGTACTGTGACATCACTGTGTGTAATATCCCTGTACTGTGACATCGCTGTGTGTAGTATCCCTGTACTGTGACATCACTGTGTGTATTATCCCTGTACTGTGACATCACTGTGTGTATTATCCCTGTGCTGTGACATCACTGTGTGTATTATCCCTGTACTGTGACATCACTGTGTGTATTCTCCCTTGTACTGTGACATCACTGTGTGTATTATACCTTACTGTAACATCACTGTGTGGGTTATCCCTAATAATAACAACTAATAATAATAATAATAATAATAATAATAATATCATCATTATTAGTATTATTATTATTTTAAAAAATTCTCCAGAAAGTCCTGTTAGCTGCACTGGCTGCGATATGGTGTAAAATCACACGCTTTACAGCAGACAGCTCCTTGAAGGAAGTGGCAGTGACATCACGACCTTGGAATGTCACACGACCTAGGGACAGAGTGCAGGAATGCCGCCCTACAACACCTGATCTGTGTGTGTCGCTCTATCGAGGTTCCGCACCAGAGACTGTGAAAGGCTGCATAGTGCCAGGTACTATCTAAAGCCGAATACAAATGATACAATGTATGTTATTAAAAAAAAAGTCAGTGGGGGGGGGGTCTCAAGCTTCAAGAAACAGGTGTGGCTAAGAAGAGTCGTGAAACGTGCTAAACTAACGCGTACATGGGATCATCCGTGACACAATCTGATACATTTGGCACAATACACACCATAGATTCACTGGACTATGATTTATGTACTGTAGACATAAGCTCCCCCTAGTGGTGGCTGCTGGTAGAGAAAATCTTTACGTCTATGCTGGGGATAGGAGAAAGGGGAGTGAAGCTAAACCTCTTTCTGCTAGTAAGGGGCAAATCCTTGCCAAAAGATTGGATTCCCGTGGATACACCCCGATCACCATGTACCACCCCTATTATTAGTAAGGATGTTTTTTTGCAGCAGCAGCAGTACTCCGCTTTCTGGCTCCTCTCTTTGTTTTAGTAAATGCCTGCAGTTCTATGGTCTTCCTTCTATCCTCCCTCTGTTACTTCAACTAAATAGACAACTGAGCGTTACTATCCCTCTTATTAGTAGGATTTGTTTTTATATACAGGTTGTCCGTATCTATGCGGACTAGGGTAATGCAGACTACCCCTTTAACATTTACTAAAACAGGTTCTCCTTAAAGGGGTTATTCAGGATTGGAAAAAAACTTTCTTGCAAAAAGAGCGCCACCCCAATCCTCAGGTTGTGTGCGGCATTACAATTACTACAATAGAACTGAGTTGCAATACCGCACCCAAACTGTGGTGCTGTTTCTTAAGCAAGAACACAGCCATGGAGAACCCCTTTAAAAATTGTTAAAAAAATAATATTTATAGTCAGACTATGTATACTCCGCTTTCCCCAGCCCCTGAATGGTATACACGTCTATAGTCACATAATTATCCAGCGTTGTAACCTCCACCCCTCCTCTTCTACATCTCTCCCTATGTGTCACAAGAATTGGTAGTTCTTGCTAAATATTCATGAACCAGGAAGCTCAGGATGAACCCACACGAACATCAACCTACAGCACTAGGAACTTACAGCAGAAAAGTGGCACTCACCTATTCAGGGTAGTACCTAGTGGCAGTGTTTGCCAGTCCACCAGCTGAGTGACGGGGTCCCCGTGTAACCATCGAGGAGCAGTATACAGCGTACGGCAGCTTGTCCAACGCCGGGACATTCACTGGGTGTAATTCTTCCTTATTGACATTGCAGGAATAGAGAAGGTCGGTAGAAGCAAACAGTGTTCGGTCTGGCAGGGTGCCCTCTTTGACAGATAGGTAACCTGTGAAAACCCGGCCCAAGTCACGACCTTAATATTAACCTGCCACTGCCCAGAAAGAACCAACCCCCAAAAATACTATTACTCAGCATAGTCTGTCAGGGCATGCTGGGAGTTGTAGTTTTGCATCAGCTGGAGATCCGCAGCACTGCCATAGAGTACACAGTCTTCTACTGTCCTGACTGATGGGAGAGTGACAACCCTAAAGCCAAACCCAAAGGGGACCCAGCCCTTTACCCTCATGTACGCCTTCATACAATTTTAGCATAACCTTTTATAAAAAATGTTAAAACCTGACAGCCTGAGGGCCGGGCCTGAGAGACACAACCGGGTTCACATGCGTCACTTATATGTGTAAGCACATCAGTTCACACAGCTACCAGGACTGATCAAAGCAAACAACTCAGTGAGCAGCAGCAAATCCCCATAGAAAACCTCTCCTGCTCTGAACAGTTCCCGACATGGACAGAGGTGGCAGCAGAGAGCACTGTGTCAGACTGGAAAGAATACACCACTTCCTGCAGGACATACAACAGCTGATAAGTACAAGAAGACAGAGATTTATAAATTAAAGTAAATTACAAATCTGTATAACTTTCTGAAAGTCTCCGTATCCCCCCTACCTCAGGATCATTGGAGGTGGTACGGGAGGAGAGCTGACAGTAAAGATGGTCATATACCTTTAATAAGTGATCGTTGGGCCATCAGTTACCGGCCCCCGACCTCCCTGTACACCGGAACGTTCAACACGGCCAAGTGTTTCTGTTTTTTATATGGGGAGGTAATGCACAGCAACAGAGCTCTGACTGTGGCTTATCTCTCCCAAAACAAAGGGGTCAGATGATGATTTTTCTTGCTGGTGTCATTTACGACTCCGCCCCCCCCCCCCCCATCTCTCTAATGGATACAAAACCGTGAAGTAAAAGCTTTCCTGTTCCATCGACAAGCATTTAAAGTGAGGCTGTGCTACATAGAGCGGTGACACCAAATAGGGTAGTCTAAAAGCCATTGCAGTGATCCTACTAACTTTCACTGAACTTTACTGAGCTGCAATACCAGACGCAGCCTGTAAGCAGGTGTGGCGCTGTTGCTGCAAGGAAGCAGCCATGTTTTTCTAATCCTGGACACCTCCTATGATTTTTCTTCACCCGGGTATTATTGGATGCCCTCATACTATACCTGTAACACGTTACCAAGGGCCGATTCCACGTCTCCATATAGTCACACTATACATCCTGTATGCAGAGCTTGTAATTCTTTGAATACCGCTCTATAGCAATATTCCTTATCTTATCGCTCTAAGGTACATTATTAGAGCTGCCAAATGTGCTCGCTAAGGAAAACCTGGAATCTACATTCAGCTATTCAGCTATTAGCAAACCAATGGAAAGAAATTCCAAAGGTCGAAGGCTTATCAGTAGTAAGAAAAAAAAATCTCTGACGTCAATGGCGGCATTAGTTGGCGGGCATTGATCCCAGATTTAGGGGGAAAGGAAACAGTAACAGTATAGGGGTGATAAGGAGAAGTCACTGTATATCCCCCCTGTGGTCACTGGAGGTAGTGCAGGGAGCAGATGGTAGTATCAGGCTGTAACTGGTAAGAAGGGGTCATAATACGGAGAAAAGATAATATATATCCCCTTGTGGTCACTGAAAGTAGTGCAGGGAACAGATGGTAGTATCAGGCTGTAACTGGTAAGAAAGGGTGATAATATGGAGAAAAGATAGTATATATATCCCCCTGTGGTCACTGGAGGTAGTGCAGGAAACAGATGATAGTAAAAGGCTGTGACTGGTTAGAAGGTGATAAAATTATGAAAAGTCACTGTATATTCCCCTGTGGTCACTGGAGGCATTACAGGAAGAGAGACTGTAATAACAAACTGTGACTGGTAAGAAGAGGTGATAACTTGATGAAAAGTCATGGTATGTTCCCCTGTGGTCACTGGAGGTAGTGCAGGGAACAGATGGTAGAATCAGGCTGTAACTGGTAAGAAGAGGTGATAATAATGAGAAAAGATAATGTATATCCCCCTGTAGACACTGGGGGCATTACAGGGGGAGAGATTGTAATAAGCTGTGACCGGTAAGTAGAAGTGATAACTTGATGAAAAGTCATGGATGTCCCCCTGTGGTCACTGGAGGTAGTGCAGGGAACAGATGATAGTATCAGGCTGTAACTGGTAAAAAGGGGTGATAATATAGAGAAAAGATAATATATATCCCTCTGTGATCCCTCTGTGGTCCCTGGAAGTACTGCAGGAAGCAGATGGTAGTATCAGGTTGTAACTGGTAAGAAGGGGTGATAATATGGAGAAAAGATAATATATCCCCCTTTGGTCTCTGGAGGTCGTGCAGGGAACAGATGATAGTAAACGGCTGTGACTGGTTAGGGGGTGATAACATTATGAAAAGTCACTGTATATCCCCCTGTGGTCACTGGAGGCATTACAGGAGGGGGGACTGTAATAAGCTGTGAATGGTAAGAAGAGGTGATAACTTGAAAGTCATGGTATGTCCCCCTGTGGTCACTGGAGGTAGTGCAAGCAACAGATGGTAGTATCAGGCTGTAACTGGTAAGAAGGGGTGTTAATTTGGAGAAAAGATAATATATATCCCCCTGTAGACACTGGAGACATTACAGGGGGAGAGATTGTAATAAGCTGTGACCAGTACGAAGAGGTGATAACTTGATGAGAAGTCATGGTAGATCCCTTTGTGGGTCACTGGAGATAGTGCAGGGAACAGATAGTAGGCACTGAAGTGATCAGGTAGGTTAGCGGTTATTGACCAGAGATGATCAGAATATACCATGTGAGACAAAACTTAGACCCAGATTATCTTTTAGGGTAAGTATATGGCATCATTTTTTTATTGTACTGTTTTTGGCAAATATGTAGTACCTGCCCTAGACCCGGCATCCAATGAGGATTCAAAAAATTGGGACACGTATACATGATACCTGCATAGACTGCCATTACAGCTATGTCACTTCCCGAAAAACCCTAGTTTTATATCTCCTTAGATATACTGCCATATAATAATATAATCATCTCACTGTATTGTACAATCCAATTCCTCACTCTATAGTTAATATATTTGGCAAATTACTTTTATGTTTGTTTTATGTCTCCAATCAAGTTGGGTGATAAAATAATAAATTGTCCAGAGACAGATGGATGGTTTTCACTTCTTCTCAGCTGAACGATGTACAAAATGTCCATACAGAAGACCAGTGTAACCCCTCAGCACTTACTGTGTACTTATATTCTTGTATATAGGAGTAGTATTATAGTAGTTATATATCTGTATATAGGAGCAGTATTATAGTAGTTATATATCTGTATATAGGAGCAGTATTATAGTAGTTATATATCTGTATATAGGAGCAGTATTATAGTAGTTATATTCCTGTATATAGGAGCAGTATTATAGTAGTTATATTCCTGTATATAGGAGCAGTATTATAGTAGTTATATTCCTGTATATAGGAGCAGTATTATAGTAGTTATATTCCTGTATATAGGAGCAGTATTATAGTAGTTATATTCCTGTATATAGGAGCAGTATTATAGTAGTTATATTCCTGTATATAGGAGCAGTATTATAGTAGTTATATTCTTGTATATAGGAGCAGTATTATAGTAGTTATATTCCTGTATATAGGAGCAGTAATATAGTAGTTATATTCTTGTATATAGGGAACAGTATTATAGTAGTTATATTCTTGTATATAGGGGGCAGTATTATAGCAGTTATATTCCTGTATATAGGAGCAGCATTATAGAAGTCATATTCCTGTATATAGGAGAAGTATTATAGTAGTTATATTCCTGTATATAGGGAGCAGTATTATAGTAGTTATATTCTTGTATATAGGGAACAGTATTATAGTAGTTATATTCTTGTATATAGGAGGTAGTATTATAGTAGTTATATTCCTGTATATAGGGGGCAGTATTATAGTAGAATATTCCTGTACATAGGGGGCAGTATTATAGTAGTTATATTCCTGTATATAGGGGGCAGTATTATAGTAGTTATATTCTTGTATATAGGAGCAGTATTATAGTAGTTATATTCTTGTATATAGGAGCAGTATTATAGTAGTTATATTCTTGTACATAGGGGGCAGTATTATAGTAGTTATATATGAATAGGTAAATAAAACAATTATCATATGGGATATTTAAACAATAGTTAAAAATACCCACAGACCACCTCAGCCCTGTTACAGTACAGGAATACACAACGGCTGAACTATAGCAATCACATTGAGTTTCCATGTGAAAGATTTCATCTGCCGGAAAAACCTAAATAGGTTACAGATTAAACCACCTTCTACCTCACACAAAGGGCCATTGTTGTCGGCAGCGCTGGGTCACTGTATGAACCTTTTCTCCGCTATATCCGTCATGCAACAGATTCTTCGGCCTGCTGTACATAGTCCATAGAGTTGACCTGTCTGCAGCCATTACTTATCCCCCAATGCATCTCCACAAAGGACCCTCTGCACCCATTATAGTCTACACATAGAGTCATCCTCATCACCCTCTGTATTAGGCCACTTCTACCCCTAAGCTCAGTCTGACCTTAATATAAGTTCTATGGATTCCTATTATCTGGAAATTAGTGTATTGTATATGATCACATCTGCAGGAAGATGGGGAGTCAGGTCATTGCAACCAAAGACAAATTGTCCCCAGTCAATGTCTTATATCAGTCTGTAAAAGGGAATTTTATTAGTAGTATATATTCTTGTATATAGGAGCAGTATTATAGTAGTTATATTCCTGTATATAGAGGCAGTATTATAGTAGTTATATTCCTGTATATAGGAGCAGTATTATAGTAGTTATATTCTTGTATATAGAAGCAGTATTATAGTAGTTATATTCTTGTATATAGGAGCAGTATTATAGTAGTTATATTCCTGTATATAGGAGCAGTATTATAGTAGTTATATTCTTGTATATAGGAGCAGTATTATAGTAGTTATATTTTTGTATATAGGAGCAGTATTATAGTAGTTATATTCTTGTATATAGGAGCAGTATTATAGTAGTTATATTTTTGTATATAGGAGCAGTATTATAGTAGTTATATACCTGTATATAGGGGGCAGTATTATAGTAGTTATATTCCTGTATATAGGAGCAGTATTATAATAGTTATATTCTTGTATATAGGAGCAGTATTATAGTAGGTATATTCTTGTATATAGGAGCAGTATTATAGTAGTTATATTCCTGTATATAGGAGCAGTATTATAGTAGTTATTGCGAGGAGGAGAAACAGCTGACCCGCACCACCAAACAGTAATCCAGTGTCTATGGATCTGCGGACATGAATATGCAGGATACACCGCGATATGAACGGCTGGGCGCCGGGGGTGCAGGACGATGAGGGAGTAATACGCTGTGTATAAGGTAGATGAAGACAGCACTCACCCGGTATAAGACAGCTCAGTTTATTCCATGTATCGCTGGTGGCAGGGAGGGAGAGGTGAGGACGCGCACTGGGACGGCCGTTTCGGGGACACGCCCCCTTTGTCGACCAGGTAATGACGTCATGTGAAAGGAGGTGTGCTATATACACAGGTAACGTGCACGTGATCAATTAGGGGAAAAAAGTTATGTGTTAAACATATAACAAATAACAAAGACATTTACACAAAAACACTGAAATCGTTCCGCTCATTAAGGCCGAGCGGGCCCGTAGCGTTAAGTCGGGAGATCCAGAGGGACTCTTTTCTCAGAAGTGTCTGATGCTTATCAGCTCCCTCTGGTACAGAATTTACTCTTTCTAGTCCGAGAAACTTTAGGTTCTTGGTATCACTGTGATGGACTGTCCGTACATGCTCTATAAGGCGTGGGACGCCTTTGCCCGTCCTCACAGAGTAGGCATGTTCTTTAAACCTTACCCATAGGGGTCTCTTAGTCTTCCCTATATAGTATGACCCACAGCTGCAGATTATCGCGTATACTACGAAGGAAGATTTACAGGTAATAAAGTCTCTAATCAAGCATTCATAGCCTCCCAAGCAAATGAAGGATACATTTAGTAATTGAGTGCAATACTTACACTGGCCACATTTTCTGTTGCCTTGAGGCAGTGTCTTAGACAGCCAGTCAGTATTCTTTATTTTTAAATTGGAGTTACTTAGATGGTCAGCTATTGTTTTATTCCTTCTATAGGAGACACATGGCTTCCTCTCCGCGATTTCTCTGAGGTCAGGATCTGACTCCAGAAGGTGCCAGTGTTTTTTAATGGCCTCCTGTATAGCGAAATTATTCGGGGAGTTCTGAAAAATGAAATTAAATCTCCTATCTAGAGAATTGTGCTTAGCTGTATGTGACAGAAGGTTGTCCCTATTCTGTATACTGGCCCTATGTCGTGCTTCTTTTACTATGGTATCAGGATATCCTCGTTCAGCAAACCTCCTCTCCATCTCCGCAGCCTGTTTATTAAATGAATCATTTGTAGAATTCACCCTGCGCAAGCGCAGCATCTGGCCATAGGGGATTGCTTTCTTGACATGCGCAGGGTGTGAGCTGCCGAAATGGAGAAGAGAGTTGCAAGAGGTAGGTTTCCTGTACACCGAGGTGTGGATCTCGTTATTGCGGATATTAACTTGAACATCCAGGAATTCAAGAGAGTTGCCACCGAATTTGGATGTAAAAAACATATTAACGTGGTTATGTGTATTAAGAAACTCAATAAACTCAGAAAATTGTGCCTCTGTGCCCTGCCAAACAATAAAAATGTCATCGACAAAGCGATGATAAGATTTAATAAACTTAATATAGGGGTTGGTGGTGGAGAAAACAACATCGTGTTCCAGCTTGGCGAGAAACAAGTTGGCATAAGTACAGGAGACCGGCGTGCCCATGGCAGTACCGATCTCCTGTCGATACCAACTGTCCTCGTAGCGGAACACGTTGTTGGTGAGAATAAAACGTAAAGCTTCACCAATGAAATTGACCATGACAGTAGGGTTGTTGCCCCGAGCGACGTACCACTTGACAGCCTCCACACCCGCATCATGAGGGATGCGGGTGTAGAGGCTCTCCACGTCAATCGAGGCCAAAGCACATTCATCCGTCCATGTAGTGTCATCAAGAATTTTGAGAAAGTCACTGGAGTCTTTTAAAAAAGTTGGAGTATTTTTAAGGATCGGGTTAAGGAGCCAGTCTAGGAATTGGGACAGGCTTTCAGTCACGGAGTTAATGGCTGACACTATAGGACGCCCAGGTGGCACTTCCAGGGACTTGTGTACCTTGGGTAAGAAGTACCACCTGGGCGGTCTAGGGGCATCTGGGAGGAGTTTTTCTGCTAATTTCCTATCCACTGCACCCTCTCTCGTATGCTTGGCAAGCAACTTTCTGAGTCCTTCCTGTATGCCTATCATAGGGTCCTTGTTTAAAACAATGTATGTGTTTCTATCCCCTAATTGGCGTTGGGCTTCAGTGTTGTAGTACGCTTTTGACATTATAACAGCTGCCCCTCCCTTATCGGCCCTACGTATAACCAGGTCTTGACGTGACTTCAACCAGCGGATAGCTCTATTTTCCCTATCCGTGACATTCATGGAAACGGGTGGATATTTAAGTGCTTTGACATCCCTGAGTACGGATTTGTGAAAAAGGTCAAGTGGCCCTCCAGGTGTCACCTGTGGGGTAAAGGTAGATTTTTTCCCCCCGGTGAAGCTAGAAACTGCAGTATTGGAGGAGGTATCAGGGGGAGAAGGGACGTCTGCTAGGAAACGCAGACATTCAATCTCCTCAGCATTGAAGCCTATAGGTGCTTGGAACCCTAAGGGCCCTATGGAGCATCTAGACACTTGGTTCTGCTGTTGGGATGTAAATTTATTGGTAGCGAAATACTTAACTAAGTTGACCTTTCTAATAGCTTTAAAAAGGTCAACTTCAAACCCTATGGGGTCAAAATTCTCCACAAGACCAAAATTAAGTCCCTTGGATAAGACTTGAAGGCAGTCCGGAGGGATATCAGTTCCTGAAATGTTAATCACATTATTGGGTGGTTCTAACGTTTCCACGAGACGTTCTTTCTCTTCTTGTCTCCTCTTCCTCGCTGACCTCCACTTCTGGCCCCCCCTTCTGGTCTTCCTCCTAAAGGGGCGGCACGGGATGGATTCGAGGAGGATGCGGGGTTCATCTCTATATTGCTGGTATAGTCGTCTGATCCGCTGGATTCCGACTCCGTGGTGCATATATCACTCGTGTATTTGCGTCTAGGAGGACCTCTTCTTTGTTTCTGGCTCCAATCAAACACATGCTGGGTGTCATAATCAAGTTTGTCCCTCATAAACTTGTCTTTCTTTCTATCTTTTGTCTCATTTTGGAGGGCAATAAGCTTGGTCTCAAGTCTGGCGAAGAAAGTGTTGGCCTGCTCATCCGAGACCCTATTGCGTAGTTCATGCTTAGCCTTGCATAGATCTGTGGTGATAATCTCATACTCTTTGCAGTGTCGCTGGAGTGTGATAGACATTAGGTGCATGGCATGTTTCTGATGTGCCATCTGCCAGGCGTGGATAAATTCCGGGTCATCTTGATATAAGGATGGCATCTTATATGACCGCAGGCCTCTCGGAACTCTGTTATTTTCTTCGTAAGCTCTTAGGGAGTTAATGGTCCAGAATAGTCTGGTCTCCCGGTCTTGCGCAGGGTGAATTCTACAAATGATTCATTTAATAAACAGGCTGCGGAGATGGAGAGGAGGTTTGCTGAACGAAGATATCCTGATACCATAGTAAAAGAAGCACGACATAGGGCCAGTATACAGAATAGGGACAACCTTCTGTCACATACAGCTAAGCACAATTCTCTAGATAGGAGATTTAATTTCATTTTTCAGAACTCCCCGAATAATTTCGCTATACAGGAGGCCATTAAAAAACACTGGCACCTTCTGGAGTCAGATCCTGACCTCAGAGAAATCGCGGAGAGGAAGCCATGTGTCTCCTATAGAAGGAATAAAACAATAGCTGACCATCTAAGTAACTCCAATTTAAAAATAAAGAATACTGACTGGCTGTCTAAGACACTGCCTCAAGGCAACAGAAAATGTGGCCAGTGTAAGTATTGCACTCAATTACTAAATGTATCCTTCATTTGCTTGGGAGGCTATGAATGCTTGATTAGAGACTTTATTACCTGTAAATCTTCCTTCGTAGTATACGCGATAATCTGCAGCTGTGGGTCATACTATATAGGGAAGACTAAGAGACCCCTATGGGTAAGGTTTAAAGAACATGCCTACTCTGTGAGGACGGGCAAAGGCGTCCCACGCCTTATAGAGCATGTACGGACAGTCCATCACGGTGATACCAAGAACCTAAAGTTTCTCGGACTAGAAAGAGTAAATTCTGTACCAGAGGGAGCTGATAAGCATCAGACACTTTTGAGAAAAGAGTCCCTCTGGATCTCCCGACTTAACGCTACGGGCCCGCTCGGCCTTAATGAGCGGAACGATTTCAGTGTTTTTGTGTAAATGTCTTTGTTATTTGTTATATGTTTAACACATAACTTTTTTCCCCTAATTGATCACGTGCACGTTACCTGTGTATATAGCACACCTCCTTTCACATGACGTCATTACCTGGTCGACAAAGGGGGCGTGTCCCCGAAACGGCCGTCCCAGTGCGCGTCCTCACCTCTCCCTCCCTGCCACCAGCGATACATGGAATAAACTGAGCTGTCTTATACCGGGTGAGTGCTGTCTTCATCTACCTTATACACATTATAGTAGTTATATTCCTGTATATAGGAGCAGTATTATAGTAGTTACATTCTTGTACATCCGGGGCAGTTTTATAGTAGTTATTTGCCATCTGTTTTTTTTAGTGGAAACGTCCAGTATCCATCATGCTGCAGAATACCCCCCCCCCCCCCCCCACAAAAAAGCACAAAGTCAGGAAGAAAAATGCCTATTTCGGATCACATGACCACGGTGTTATTTAGAAGATTAATGACTTGCTTCATAAGGTGACTGCGTTATGTCATGTCAGCATCAACATTTATAAAAGGACGAGCATTAGGAAATGTTACCCAGTCAGCAACACACTGGGGCGCTCCTACACACTGGAACTAACCGGTCACATGGCATCTTTTACCAGGCAGACCCATATGTTATAGCACACTAGGGGGGTGAATTGCTATCCCATGATTCTCTGCAAAGTACTTGATTGTACAGAGTGTTACACGGCCTTTATTATGCATTGACGAACAATTGCATTATACTAAAGGAATATAATTCTGACCATCTGACCTCAGTTACGGGACGTTCTCAGCCCACGTGGAGATTACATTATCAGCATATCCCTCTGCCTCACGCCTCTACGACTTCATCCCCTCACATCCATTATTAAACAGATTTTTTCCAAGGACGGAGAATACCCAGGACGCCGGAGCCAGATCCCCCAACACTTCAGCTGCGCCGAACATTCTGAAACAATTAAACAGCGGCCATCGAGCTGCGGAATTAAAAAGCTTCACTGCGGTGACTCAGAATGCAGGGTGGTTCCCATACACGTCCCATGGTACAGAGAACAGGCCAGAAGGCTTTGTCATCCCCAAATGTCACCCCTCCTGAACCTGGTGACTACCCAGATGTACTATGTTAAAAAAAAAAAAATTTGAGGGATTGTGTGGATCAGCTTTATTCTGATGTTACTGAAGTCATAAGAATGAGCAGAGTATAGTGCTATATACCTTTCACTATTTTTTTCATGTCACAGCGCCTCCTTGGTCATCTGGTTGTGAAGGGAACTGCAGCACAGCCCCATTTAAGTGAATAGTATTAACAGCAGACCAGAACCTTGTGCGGGGAAAGCTTCATCCCCTCTCTATTCAGGTCAGACCCCACTCTGAGCTTATTTAATCTATTTTAATCGATCCATAGGTGTCCAGATTGACTGACTATCCCCTAGACATAGACCATCATTGTACAATTAGTCGACGGGGTTATCCAGGATAAAAAAAAAAAAAGACATGGCCTCTTTCTTCCATAAACAGCGCCACCCCCGTCTTCAGGTTGTGTGTGGTATTGCAGCTCATTCCCATTGAAGTGAATAAAACCGAGATGTAATACCGCACACAACATGAAGATAGGGGTGGCGCTGTTCCTGGATGAAGGCGGACATGTTTTTCTAATTCTGACTAACCCCTTTGCAACGATAGGTCAGATGACCTCATCTCTCCGCATGATGTCAGAGAAAGGATCAATAAGACTATGGGGGAGATTTATCAAACATGGTGTAAAGTGAAACAGGCCCAGTTGCCCCTAGCAACCAATCAGATTCCACCTTTCATTCCTCACAGACTCTTTGAAAAATGAAAGGTGAAATCTGATTGGTTGCTAGGGGCAACACTTTACACCATGTTTGATAAATCTCCCCCTATGTGTTATCCCTATAATCTAGGATAGTTTGGGGGGGGGATCGTATACACAGAGGGATGAGAATATAGTCATAAAGGCATCCGGATCAGAAGATGCTGGATTATTGGACGACACAAAAAAAACAAAATTATATGAATTAAAAGGGATTGTCCAAGATTAGAAAAACGTGGCTGCTTTCATCAGCAAACAGCGCCACCCTTGTCCTCAGGTTGTGTGTGGTATTGCAGCTCAATTTCATTCAAGTGAATAGAGTCAAGATGTAATACCACCAAAAACCTGAGGACAAGAGTGGCGCTCTTTGTGGAGAACCCCTTTAATCATTGATCATTATGTCTCAGTTATGTGCCGGATTATCAGAGTTTTTGGATTATCAGATGCCAGATTGGAGGAACTTCATTGAAGATTGTGGTATATTTGGCTTATATCCCACCATTGTGATCGCTACTGATCACCTGTATGATCGATGGGGGAAGTGATTAGCTTTCCTGCAGTGACACCGCAGGACAAATAAGGTATTGCACGCTTCCCCTTTAAATCACTGATATGGTCCTCATAGATGAGTCCTGTATAGGGGACCCCCATATTATCTTACAATCCCCCCCAGACCCCTATATATACAGTGTTGACCGTAAACTCCGGCTCACGTTCTCCGTAACTTCACTGACACAACAGTATCACATCCCCAAAAACATCACAAGACCCTGGTTGTGCAATACACACAAAAATAGTATCTACAACTCCGAGCTGCCGCAAGTGCCAAGAGAACCAGCAAACAACCTCTCCTAAAACACCTTACTCGCCCCCCTATCTGTATCCGGGAAAGCTGGGTGACAGCCATGATTTACACCAGGACCTATCACACAACTTTCCTGTTATATACATATACTTCTATATCAGATACCTCGCTAGAGCAGCCGTTCTGCTGAATTATCCAGGATTAGCTGCCTTCTTGCAGAAACAGCGCCACCCCTGTCCTCAGGTTGGGGGCGGTACTGCAGGTCAGTTCTATTGAAATGACGGAGTGGTGTAATACCTCAAACAACCTGAGGACAGGGTGGCGCTGTTTTTGGAAAGATTTCGATAAATGGGGTAAAGCAAATGGCAGATTTGGGGGTAAAACTATGTATATTTGGGGGTACGATTTGATCATTTTGATCCATAGACTGTGCCCAGTAAAGTAGGGGGCACCCAATGGAGCATGAACTTCCCCTCTAAGAAGCCATACATCTCTCTGCATTAGAGCGGAACAAGGGACCCAATTGTTATCGGCATTGGAGAAATATGCCAGGCATGCACTCCTTATCCCGAAAGCTTCACTCTCTAATGGCCGCCTACACGGGGACACGACCACGACCGGGGGGCAAGAGGCCGAGACATGGGGAGGAGACACACAACTTGTGAATGGGGGGCTCGCCACACATAATGCACCAAATCCTGAAGACCTCATCCTGCCTACAGCGGATGGCATATAGGGGGTAGGATATAGGGGATGGCATATAGGGGAGAGGATATAGAGGATAGTATATAGGGGATAGTATATACAGCAGAAAGCATATAGGGGGTAGTATATACAGCTGATGGCATATAGGGGATAGTATATACAGAGGATAGCATATAGGGGATAGTATATACAGAGGATAGCATATAGGGGATAGTATATACAGCTGATGGCATATAGGGAAGAGGATATAGGGGATAGTATATAGGGGATAGTATATACAGCAGAAAGCATATAGGGGATAGTATATACAGAGGATAGCATATAGAGGATAGTATATACAGCTGATGGCATATAGGGAAGAGGATATAGGGGATAGTATATAGGGGATAGTATATAGAGGATAGTATATACAGCAGAAAGCATATAGGGGATAGTATATACAGAGGATAGCATATAGGGGATTGTATATAGGGGATAGTATATACAGCTGATGGCATATAGGGGAGAGTATATAGGGATAGTATATACAGCTGATTGGATATAGGGGGTAGGATATAGGGGATAGTATATACAGCTGATGGGATATAGGGGGTAGGATATAAGGGATAGTATATAGAAGGTAGCATATAGGGGATATTATATTGAGAACACCATATAGGGGATAGTATATAGAGGATAGTATATACAGTGGATAGTGTATAGAGGATAGTATATACAGCGGATAACATATAGGGGATAGGATATAGGGGATAGTGTATAGAGGATAGTATATACATCAGATAACATATAGGGGATAGTATATACAGTGGATAGCATATAGGGGATAGTATATACAGAGGATAGTGTATAGAGGATAGTATATACAGCGGATAGTGTATAGAGGATAGTATATACAGCGGATAACATATAGGGGATAGGATATAGGGGATAGTGTATAGAGGATAGTATATACATCAGATAACATATAGGGGATAGCATATAGGGGATAGTATATACAGCGGATAGTATATACAGCGGATAGCATATAGGGAGTAGTATATACAGCGGATGGCACATAGGGGGCAGGATATAGAGGATAGCATATAGGGGGCAGGATATAGCAGGTAGGACATAGGGGATGGTATATAGGAGATATGATATATTGGGGATAGGATACATAGTGGATAGTATATAAAGCAGATGGGATATAGGGGATAGGATATAGTGGATGGGATACATAGGGTTTGGGATATATATAGGGGATGGGATATATGGCAGATAGGATATATAGGGGATAGGATATATTGTGCATAGTATATACAGTGGATAGGATATGTAGGAGATAACATATGGTGGTTGGGAAATAGGGGATAGGATATACATGGGATAGGATTAAGGGGTTGGGATGTATAGTGGATAGCATATATAGGGGATGGGATATAGGGGACAGGTAAAGGGGATAATATATATACGGGATGGGATAAAGGGGATCATATATATATAGTGGATGGGATATATAGTGGATGGGATATATTGGTGATAGGATAAAGGGGATGGAACATATAGTGGACAGGATATAGGATATAGGGGATAGGATATATTGGGGATAGGATATAAGGGATGGGATATATAGTGGATAGGATACAGGATATATTGGGGATAGGATATATTGGGGATAGGATAAAGGAGATGGAACATATAGTGGATAAGATATAGGGGATAGGGTATAAGGGATGGGATATATAGTGGATAGGATATAGGATATAGTGGATAGGATAAAGGGGATGGAACATATAGTGGATAGGATATAGGGGATAGGATATATTGGGGATATATTGGGGATATAGGGGATAGGATATAAGGGATAGCTGCAATGAACACTACCACACCCCCCAGCAGGTAGACCATCAGTCAGTCATAGAGTCATAGACAACAAAGGGATTGGGGGGCTTCTCTGCATTATGTCGGCCACCATCTATCCCTTACCTGGGGGTGATCGGTATCAGCGGCAGGGTCCGTCATGGGGTCCTGGTCGGAGGCCAGTCCCAGGCTGCAGGTCTCCGTCCCCTCAGTGGATTGCTGCTGCTTCCCAGCTTGTCTCCAGCGAGCTCCACATTCCAGTGGGGAGGGAACAGATGGCGATATCCGTGGTAACCGGCCTCAGCTTACTCCATTGGATGAGGCACGACGCTCCTGCCTATTGGGGCTTTTTATTCCCGGCTCCACTCATTGTCCCTGCGCTTTGCACATTTCTTAATGAAGGGACGAGCCGCCCCTGGCTAGAGCCCAGCTTGGCCGACAGGTGCCGGATTTTTTTTTCCAGCATAAAAGACTGGAAGGCGAGCGAGACAGCGAAACCCCCCGAGCCGCGGCGGCCAGGACTTTGTCTGTCAGCAAGAAGGATTTTTTTTCTTCTTCTTCTTCTCTCTCTTCCTTCTTCATTTCTACTGCAAAGGGAGGAACAAAACATTGCGTGTGCCAAACGGCAAACTATTGTCTCCCGTCCGTTCACAGACCACACATGGACGTCGCAGGGGGGGGGGGGCTCTGGATGAGCATTTCCTTCTGGATTCGGGATGGATGCAAGATGTAGAGAATTGCTCAGTACAACTTCCCACTCAGACTGAGAGATACTTACCCTAAATCAGGATGCATTATATAGATCAGGGATGGGGGAACCTTCGGCCCTCCAGCTGCTGCAAAACTACAATTCCCATCATGCCTGGACAGCCGAAGGCTGTCCAGGCATGATGGGAGTTGTAGTTTTGCAACAGCTGGAGGACTGAAGGTTTCCATCCCTTATATAGATACCAAATTCTGTGTAATGCCTTATTTCTCCTATGGGGGGCGCTGCAAAAAAAAATGCTCAGTACAACTTCCCATTCAGATTATGACTGAGAAGTACTTACCACCAGTTCAGGATTCTAAGAGCATCTATGTGCGTTACATAGACAACATATACATTTTTGTGTAATGCTTCACTTTTCCTGCGGGGGCGCTGCAGGGAAATTGAATACTTTCTAAAAAGGTTTTTCCACAGATTACAGCTGAAAATTATAACGCCCCTGGATGATGTTTTTAACTGATGCTGCGATTCAAATTTTTCGCGATAACGATCTAAACACAGCGAACGACCAAGGGACGAGCAAGAAATCGTTCATTTTGATCTTTCAACGTGTCGTTTGCTAAAAATTCGCTTTGTGTAAACAGTCTTTCAGAGGTTGACTCTATGGGCCCAATTACAAGGGACGATTATCGTGCGAAAAATCGTTATATCGATCGAATTTAAACGATAATCGTTCTGTGTAATTGCAGGCAACAATCGAAAAATCGTTCGTATTTCGTTGATCTAGATCTGAACCTAAAATTATCGCTAATCGTTCGCTGTAATTCCAAATTCGTTCCGCATTTGTTGTTCATTGTTTTGCTGGGATCAGAAGGAATAAACGATCGTAGTAACGTCCGTGACTAACGATTATTGTTCTGTGTAATATGGTGAACGAATTCAGGTTAACGATAAAAAATCTTGCTTGCGATCATTTATTGTAATGCTGCGTTTACACGGAACGATTATCGTGCGAATTTGCGCAATAACGATCGAATTCGAACGATAATCGTACGTGTAAACGCAGCGAACGATCAAGCGACAAACGAGAAAACGTTTATTTTGATCTTTGAACATGTTCTCATATCGTCATTGGTCGCAAAAAATTCGCAGATCGTTCCGTGTAAATAGTCGTTCACCAATTTAATCTATGTTCAAGATAGGCTTAAGCGATCGCAAAACAATTTTTCTGTACGATATATCGTTCCGTCTAAACGCTGATCGTTATAAAAAAAAAAATCGTTACTTCAAAATCGTTATTCGTACGATCGGGCCAATTATCGTTTCGTGTAAACGCAGCATAAGAGCACTATTACACGGAACGATAATTGGCCCGATTCGACGATTATCACTCCGTGTAATAAATACAACAATCAGCCGATGACAACAATCATCGGTTGATCGTTAAAATAGGTTAGGGCCTATATTTGTCGGGCGCTGACCGCGTATCGCTACATGTAATAGCGGTGCGCGGCCGGCGACTAACGATCTACACTACCGATCCACGCTCCAGGGCTGCTTCTGCGGTCCGCTTCTCCCCTGGTACCACGTGCTCTAGCTTCAGAGCGGCCTGTCAGCTGACAGGCCGCTCACCCAATCACAGGCCGCGGCGGTCCTGGCCTGTGATTGGCTGATCAGCCTGTCAGCTGACAGGCCGCTCTGAAGCTAGAGCACACGGTAACGATGTCCTTGCAGCCCTTGTTAAACGATAATCGGGGAGTGTAATAGGCCCTGTAAACAAGATCGCTGCTCGTTTACAGGTATTATCGGGCCCCCATTGGCCTGTGTGATACCAACATTAGTCGTTAATCGTTAAAAATCGCTACGTGTAATAGGACCCTATGTGTGAGGTGGGCTTAAGCTCCTAAAAACGATCGCAATAACGATTTTTCTTACGAACTTTCTAACAATTTTTCGAACGATTTTTTCATCTAAAAAATGATCGTTATAAAAAAAAATCGTTGCTTCAAAATCGTTAAACGATCGAGTAATTTGCCCAAACGATTTTGAAGCGACGATTTTTTTTTATAACGATCAGTGTTTAGATGAATAAATTAGAAAAATCGTTAGAAAGTTCGTAAGAAAAATCGTTATTGCGATCGATTGGGCAAATTATCGCTCCGTGTAAACGCAGCATGAGAGAGAGCATGAGAGCAAATAGAAAATGCTCAGTACAACTTCCCATTCCACTCAAACATAACTTTTGCTATGTTGCTGCCCATGGTGAGGCTAACAATTCCTTCCATTCTTGTTATCTATTCAGTCCCCTTCCCCCAGTTCTCAGCTGCTGTTTTCTGTGTGTGAGCTTTTCACTCTGTCTCCCCCTCCCCCCCCCCTTCTGAGACAGATGATGTAAACAAGTCCCTGGCAGGCTGTATCTGCAACACTGTAGCTGCTTTGTAATGCTGGGAGGGTTAATCACAGTGAGTTCATCAGCAACTTGACCTCACAAAGCAAGTAGAAAATGCTCAGTACAACTTCCCATTCAGACTATGGCTGAGAAGTACTTACCGCAGGGGTCCCTAATTGAGGATTTTCATCTATTACAAAGAGTATTACATATAAAGCATATTGATTTCTGTGTAATGCTTCGTTTCTCCTGCGGGGGCGCTGCAGGGAAATCAAATACTTTCTGATAAGATTCCCCCACAGATTACAGCTGCAAATCATAGGTGATCAGCGATTGTCTGAGCATCATGACACCCTAGGATCATGTGTTTTGAGGTGTACAGGATTAGAAAACATGGCTGCTTTCTTCCAAAAACAGCGCCACCCTTGTCCTTGGGTTGTGTCTGGCATTGCAGTTCAGCTCAACTTAGGGTAGTTCACAAAAAAAAAGTTTCTTTTAAATCAACTAGTGTCAGAGATTTGTAATTTACTTCTATTAAAAAATCTCCAGTCTTCTCGTACTCATCACCTGCTGTATGTCCTGCAGGAAGTGGTGTATTCTCTCCAGTCTGGCACAGTGCTCTCTACTACCACCCCTGTCCATGTCAGGAACTGTCCAGAGCTGTAGCAAATTTCCATAGAAAACATCTCCTGATTTCCAGACTGGAAAGAATACACCACTTCCTGCGTGACATTCAGCAGCTGATAAGTAATGGAAGACTTAATTGGAAGATTTTTTTTTATAGAAGTAAGTTACAAATTTCTGATACTTTCTGGCACCAGTTGATTTGAAAGTAGAAAAAAAAAATAGTGAACAACCCCTCTAAGTGAATGAAGTTCAACTGCAACACCACACGCAACCTGCAGACAGGGGTGGCGCTGTTTCTATAACATAGGAACCGCCATTTTCTAATCGTGTACATCCCTTTAATATTGATTCATAAGCATTGCACAGAATCTTGAATTTTTTGTTCTAGTTCCAGTAGGTGGCACTAGAGAGACCTCTTGGAGGAGAGCTAATCTGCATATTTCTTTCCCAGGATGCATTGCCTTGTCTATAGGACACCGGTGGTCTCCACAAGGAGAAACAGGTCCCCCTCAAGATTTGTTTTTCTTTGTATGTATGCAGGGATATTTGCACAGTACTGCAGTGAATGCACAGCGCCACTTCCCTTTCACAAGTAGCAGGTGTCAAACTTGCACAGTACAACTTCTCCTTTCTCACTTTACTTCTCATACAGTAAATATAAGGACCACTGCCTGGGAGTTATAATTGTGCTACAGTATATACAAAGAATAACAGGGCACTTACACAGTATAACGTCTATATCATAGTAGCTGCCGGGGATGACCCCGATGACTCACAGTTCGGGCAGCATAAAAAGTGACAACAGGTTCCCCTTTAAGAAAATGAACATGTTCCATGTAAGGGAAGTTGTTCAGGGGTTGTTCACCCAATTTTTTTTCTTTCAACTCAACTGGTACCAGAAAGTTATATAGTACAGTACTTATCAGCTGATGTATGTCCTGCAGGAAGTGGTGTATTCTTTTCCAGTCTGACACAGTGCTCTCTGCTGCCACCTCTGTCCATGTCAGGAACTGTCCAGAGCAGGAGAGGTTTTCTATGGGGATTTGCTACTTCTTTGGACAGAGGTGGCAGCAGACTGGAAAGAATACACCACTTCTTGCAGGACATACAGCGGCTAATGAGTACTGGAAGACAAGTTTTTTTTTTTTATAGAAGTAAATTACAAATCTATATATAACTTTCTGACACCAGTTGATCTGATCGAAAAATAGTAAACAACCTCTTTAATGGGTATTGCTCATAGATATGTAAGCTGATCACAGAATCATCCCCGGTTATAAACCTTAAAGAAAGTGTTTCATTCTCCTGCAGTGCCCCCGCAGGCGAGATGAGGCATTGCATGGTGTTTAGTAAAATCGAAGGTGTGTGTATAATGTATGGATATATCAAGTCCTTTCTAGTCAATGCTTGGCCGCTTAGTGTCGCCCCCTGCTGCTAGATCAATGCATAGCCATCTTGTCACTTACCAGTAATGCGGTATTATATAGACACATGGTAGGTGCAGGTTTTGCATTGAAGCTATATATCATACATACCGCCATTGGTCCTGTATTGTATCCGTTTACAGAACACGTAGTAAAGATATGGAATACCCCCCTGACAGGGTGCGATGGCCTCCTCCTCGCCCCCAGAAGCTACAGAGAGTCTCGGACCAAATATGGCCCCAGTCCCCAGCGATAGTAATCTGGGATCAGTAGTTTACAGGCCGTATAAATCAACGTCCCTGATGGTTTATACAACGGAGAAAGAGCTGGAGAAACAACAGAGACTGTTCCCAGTAAAGAGATTAAGCAGATCCAGAGGTACAACGTCCTACAGATACCGCCATATAGTGCCAGGGTAACAACATAAGGAGAAGAAAACAATAAAAAAAATCATTAAAACAGTAGTAGTGGCAGCAAACTGGGGGGTACTTAAAGGGGTTGAAGTAAAATAGTTCTGTGTACAGTTTTAGTAAGTGTACTCACTGTATATACTGACAGCCGCTACCTGTGTACTCACTGTATATACTGACAGCAGCTCCCTGTGTACTCACTGTATATACTGACAGCAGCTTCCTGTGTACTCACTGTATATACTGACAGCAGCTCCCTGTGTACTCACTGTATATACTGACAGCAGCTCCCTGTGTACTCACTGTATATACTGACAGCAGCTGCCTGTGTACTCACTGTATATACTGACAGCAGCTCCCTGTACTCACTGTATATACTGACAGCAGCTTCCTGTGTACTCACTGTATATACTGACAGCAGCTCCCTGTGTACTCACTGTATATACTGACAGCAGCTGCCTGTGTACTCACTGTATATACTGACAGCAGCTCCCTGTACTCACTGTATATACTGACAGCAGCTGCCTGTGTACTCACTGTATATACTGACAGCAGCTCCCTGTGTACTCACTGTATATACTGACAGCAGCTCCCTGTGTACTCACTGTATATACTGACAGCAGCTCCCTGTACTCACTGTATATACTGACAGCAGCTCCCTGTGTACTCACTGTATATACTGACAGCAGCTCCCTGTGTACTCACTGTATATACTGACAGCAGCTCCCTGTGTACTCACTGTATATACTGACAGCAGCTCCCTGTGTACTCACTGTATATACTGACAGCAGCTCCCTGTACTCACTGTATATACTGACAGCAGCTTCCTGTATTCACTGTATATACTGACAGCAGCTCCCTGTGTACTCACTGTATATACTGACAGCAGCTCCCTGTGAACTCACTGTATATACTGACAGCAGCTCCCTGTGTACTCACTGTATATACTGACAGCAGCTCCCTGTGAACTCACTGTATATACTGACAGCAGCTCTCTGTGTACTCACTGTATATACTGACAGCAGCTCCCTGTGTACTCACTGTATATAATGACAGCAGCTCCCTGTACTCACTGTATATACTGACAGCAGCTCCCTGTGTCTACCACTGAGCCTGTGTTTGTCTATGGAGGACACTGGGGGCGGGGCATGGTCACATGCTCCTCCATGTCGGCCATCTTATAGACAGACTTAGTTACCAGTTGTGACTAAACAGAGCAGGACAGCACAGCCTGGAGGAGGAGAGTCTGATTTTAGTTCTATGAGGTACACAGGGAGCTGCTGTCAGTATATACAGTGAGTACAGGAAGCTGCTGTCAGTATATACAGTGAGTACACAGGGAGCTGCTGTCAGTATATACAGTGAATACACAGGGAGCTGCTCTCAGTATATACAGTGAGTACACAGGGAGCTGCTGTCAGTATATACAGTGAGTACACAGGGAGCTGCTGTCAGTATATACAGTGAGTACACTTGCTAATACTGTACACTGAACTATTAAGGCCATCCCCTTTAAAGTGGGGCCCCCATAAGCAAACAAAATCTCCCAATTTTTATATAGTGGTATATGACGGTAGTATTTATTGTGCTGTTGTACAGTATTTTGTGGATGCTATATGGCAAGAATTTATTATTTGGATTACTGTATTTTTGAACACTACATAATGGTTATATGCGCCATTATTATCTAGCGCTATATGGTGGTACTATAGAATCTGAAATTCTGATACTCCGTTCACATTCTATTAAGATTCAAGGAAACTGCTCTTTTCTAAATCCAAGGATGGCATCAGACTTGTCCAGACACCAGGAATCAAATGCAGATCGTTGGGGTTCGGAAAAATTGCCAAACACGGACACTTTTCTCAAGTTCTTTCCACACTAGGATTTTGGATGATATAGTACATATAGCAGCAAGATAATAACAACGCATATAACCCATCACGTAATGTTGAAAAAAAAAAATAATACAATAATCTATTTAATACTTCCTTTAAGAGCTCACACTATACTGCCATAGAGCTTCTTGTAATACTACAGTACAACAGCACAATAAATACTACCGTCATATACCACAACATAAAAATTTTGTTTGCTTCTGTGGTTCTCACCTTTAGTAGCCCGCTAGTTTGACGCCACTAGTATCATTTTGAGTATTTTTTATTGCTTTTATTCTAATTTTGTTATTACCTCGGCACTATATGGCGGTAGTATAAATCTGTAGGATGCTGGGGTTCGAGTTCGCTCAATACTAATCAAGATGGAAACCACAAAACGACGGGCAAAAAACGAACCCATTGACTTTTAGTTGGGAGTCCGTTGTGGTGTCCGTTGTTTGGAAGAGAAGAATATCACAACGCACCGTCCTTTATTTACTGTTAAATCCGGCAAAACTTCTGCCTCTAATAGTAATGTGAACAGACTAAGAAAAACTGAAAGGGGTATTCCACTTAAACAAAACTTTTGATATGTTGCTGCCCATGGTGAGACTAACAATTCCTTCCATACTTGTTATTATCTATTCAGTCTCCTTCCCCCAGTTCTGAGCTGCTGCTTTCTACTGAAGACACAAAAAATTTGTGTGTGAGCTTTTCTCTCTGTCTCCCCCTCCTCCCCCCTCCCTTCTGAGATGGCTGATGTAAACAAGTCCCTGCAAGGCTTGCAACATTGTAGCTTTTTTGTAATGCTGGAAGGGATAATCACAGTCAATTCATCAGCAACTCGACCTCAGAATAACCCTCCCAGCATTACAAAGAAGCTACAATGTTGCAGATACAGCCTGCCAGGGACTTGTTTACATCAGCCATCTCTGAGGGGGGAGGAGGGGAGGACAGAGAGAAAAGCTCACACACAGATTTTTGTGTCTTCAGTAGACAGCAGCAGCTCAGAACTGGGGGAAGGAGACTGAATAGATAATAACAGGAATGGAAGGAATTGCTAGTCTCACCATGGGCAGCAATATATCAAAAGTTATGTTTGAGTGGAGTACCCCTTTAACATGGCAAACAGAGGACATATAAGTCATATTAGATGTAGGGGCTTCTTCTATGGTTCTAGACCATGACTATTTAAAGGGGTATTCCGACTATAAACAGTTATTGCATATATGGGATATAAGGAGTGTGGAGGTTTTGTTTTGTAGTCTATAGAGACCAAAAAATTAAAAGGAAGTTACACGTAGCTCTCATCCTTAAAGTGTATTACGGGAACTTGTGAGCCGCTTCTATAACTGGCAAGAGAGGTGGCAGCACCATCAGCGACTTATGTCGTGAATGTCTATGGTGGGGATACCCCTTTAAGGATACCGCCACCCCCTAATATATCCAAGCACATATACCGGTTCTTATGTTATCAAGTAAATTCTAACATCTGTTTTTTGACACCCCAAAAACACCAATAGCTCAAAAAGCAACAACAACGTAATAGTAATACAAGAACGATAAGAAACAAAGTCGTCTGCACATGTACTAAAGCCAAACCACAGAGGCTAAAGAGGAACTGGTGGGTGTACATATCGCTAAAGATAAACCTTATATATCCGGGGGGGCACAGCTATCGAGAGGTTGGAGGTGCATCCAGACCCAAAGATCCCCCGTACACATAAGAGGACACTAGTGACCGGCATTAGGACCCAGAAGCCTCTAGTAAAAAAAAAAGAAAAAAATCGGCCATACTCACACCCCCCCATGAGTCGCGTCTCGTTGGGTGTCTCTACATTTCTGCAGGAAAAACTGCAAAAAAGTTGCCCAACCGTCCACTACAGATCCTCCTTCAGTACCGTACGAGTAGATAGAGCCGGGCGGCCACTCCGGTGACATGAAGGCGGCTCTATAGGAAATACTCTACATTTTGTAAAGCTGTGAACAATTTGCAACCACAGGAAACTTGCGAGAGCATTTCAAAACAAGGAGGAAACGGTCCCTCGGACTCGTCGTTTTTGGATTGTTCAAAGTTTCCCCCTTACCTTCCCGGCTTCCTCGCTACGTATGGAGTGTGGATTCTTCCTACAGTAGTAGATAAATATATCCGTACAGTGTTCCGTAGAATACCATGGGGGGGGGGGGGGTAGGTATACACCACAAGTTTTTGCTTCCGTTTTCTATGTAGACAAACACTGAAATGGTACCTTAGTTGAGGATATAATGGTCAAGAAACCTGACGAAACCCACTTAACGTACACAGGTCGTGTGACCACTACAAACATGCACCATGGTTAGGGGAAGGTAGGATGTAGTCAATGGCCCAGGGCGTCATGTTGGGTTTGGCACTGCTGATCACCTCGAAGAGTGACAGACAAGCCACCATCTTACCTTATATCTACCTAAGGCACCAAAATAATGTGTCTCGGTTACACCATGCACTTTGGGCAATAGGGTCAAATACCCCTCATGGAGCATTAAGGAAAGGTTCAGCGCAGGGCAGTATGGAGGCTTTCAGTGGTCAAGGAGCTTAGACGAGAGGGGTTTCGAGAAAAAGTAATGACCGTTTGCTCCGGAATATTTCGAGGGGAAGCAAGGGGTAGAAGACTACTTGTGATTGTGTAAGGAGTAAACAAAAGAGGGTTTAAATTGGACCAAGGATGGATCCTGGCTGGAAGACACCTACTCAATGACACAAATGTAATATAGTCCACTCATTTTTGGTGGTGTAGGTTACTTTTTAACTAACAATATAGTCCCTAAAAGGTTCCGATATAGCTTATACTGTAACAACCACTTGTAGGGACTTTGGTCATCAGTATAAGGTGTATAGGTACCGAAGATGATATAGGGGGAGATAGGGATTGGGACGTGATGGAAAATCACTGCCTGACCCCCTTCGTTTTCTGAGAGAGAAGCCGCAACCAGAGCTCCTGGCTGTGGCTTAACCCTCCCCTTCCCAAAGAGAACACAGGACTGCTCGGCCGTAGTAAACTTTCCCGTGTATGAGGAGGACTGGAGAGTTAACGGCTGAATAAACAAGTTATAGAGGGTGTATGGCCACCTACAGAGAGAAGATAAAGTCCAATTCGACCAATAACATAAGACCAAAATCCTTATTGGGCACTTGAAATGATGGAAATGGCTACATGACAACACTGATTGTATCCCAAGCCAGAGCCAGTCCTCCGATATCATCACGTCACCCACCACCACCATAAATGCAAAGCGTGATGCCCTTAGGGGGATCGACCCACTATCTACAACGTTCTCCTGAAGAACTCGAGTTCCATCATGGACCATCATGGAATAATGTCCACCATCTTCTCCATATAAATAAATACATTCTTAGCTATCGAGATACAAGATGGATCCAAATGATTTCCATTGTTTTTCCAAAATTTTTAATGAGAATTTTTTTTTAACACTTTTGTTATTTAATATTCAACAAAGTAAACTTTTGAAAAAAATTTTTTACAAAAAACTTGGCCCTAGTAAAGTATTTTACTCTCCGGGGAATAAGGGCAGATCTGAAGTCTCGTGAAAACGGTGTCGTATTTCTTAATTTATCTAAATGACAGGAAATTTCTCAGAGCTGGAAAATGTCAACTTCATTCTTGTAGGAGAAAGGTTCCCTGGTCTTTGTGAAAAGGAACTTTTTGTTTGCAAATCTTAAGATGAGGAGCGCGCATGTCTGTAGTAATGGAGATGAATCCTTCTCTCCAGCCTGACACAGTGCTCTCTGCTGCCACCTCTGTCCATGTCAGGAACTGTCCAGAGCAGGAGAGGTTTTGCTACTACTCTAGACAGTTCCTGACATGGACAGCAGAGAGCACTGTGTCAGACTGGAAAGAACACCACTTCCTGCAGGACATGTAGCAGCTAATAAGTACTGGAAGACTTGAGATTTTTACATAGAAGTGAATTACAAATATGTATAACTTTCTGACCCCAGTTGATTTAAAAAATTTTTTTTCCGGAGTTCCCCTTTTAAGTGAATACTTTGCATGCCTTTATATTACTGTTTGCTAGGTGCACATATACCCTATTCCTCACCGCTTACTGTTGTCATCACACAACATAGTCGTGACGTCACTTTTCACGAGTGGACAGAATCCGTAACTCATTAGATGCGGTCACATGGTGTAGGGACTATTGACTAAAGAAACGGAGACATCCCAGTTTTTGTTTATTTATATGTTACCAGGAGGAACAACTGAGGAACAGCACAAAGCTGAGTGCTAAGAAAAGATGTTAGCCTTGTTATATCATGGAGGATGCCATGTGAGCCAATAAGCTTCCTACAATCCCCACTGTGTGTGACCCTCTCCTGCCGCCCTCCATAGACACACCACACTGGCTGACCTTTCACTTTCTGCAGGGATGGGAATACGCCCATGCATCTCAATGTCCTGCTACCCAGGCCTGAGCTGCTATACACAGGGCAACGGCCACAGTCATCGGAGGAGTTTCACAACCCGCCGCTGTTTCCCTTTTTCAGCAACTTCCATAAAACAAACAAAAAAAAAGGATCCGAGCAACTTTGAAATGACTGTGCCGTATAGCGTACGCAGCTCCGAGCGCTAACTGAACTCTGCTTCCCTTTAACTGTGTAAGTGCTGCAATAATCCTCTACTGGGCAAACGCCATTATGTAATACACGGTGAGGAGGGAGTACAGCCATCCAATAGATAAAGAGCAGGTTACAGTGACGATAACAGCGACAAAGATGTGAACGTCACACAGACGGACGCTGAATAGAATAGGACAAACATATTTATGTTTTCCCATCGTAGGCTCCTTCACACATCCGTGAGATTTACCTGAATTTCTTCTCTGGTTAAATTTCCGGACCCATATGGTTCTATTGGGCAGGGACACCCTTCAAGATTTTTCCTGAAAGGTGTCCATGCCAGAAATTAGTTCTGGAAAAAATATAGGACATGTCCAGATGCACATCTAGAATCCTGTATAAATTGCGTGGCAGCCCGGGCCACTGCCGCAGTGTGCTGATGCTGGCCCTAACCAGGAGCACATGCAGCTAAATGTGGCGCTGTGATAGACCATTGGCTCCCAGCCCTGTCAATAACTCTTGCGGCCGGAGGCAACACTACACCTCCGGCCACAAGAGGCCGCTGCTTCCCCCCTAGCGTTACAGAGTACCAGGGACGTCGCTCATGCATACGGCGAGTCAGAAAAGGGAAGAAGAATCTGTACAAGGGGACCGCTGCAGCAGGTGAGTATGTTTTTTTTTTTTTTTTTTAAATCTTATCTGTTTTTATGGTCAAGAAACACTGATGGTTTCTTGAAGCATTTCTTGGCCGTGAAAATGTCAACGGACATGTGAAGGGGGCCTAAGGCAATATACATTCCTCCCTCTCAAGTATGCCGATCCTGTTTTCTATTTAGAGAGAGTTTTTAAAGCAACAGCACTACCCTTATCCACAGGCCGTGTCTGGTATTGCAGCTCAGCCCTAGTCAGTTAAATATAGATGAGCTATAGTGCTAAAATACAAACCAGACTCCGTATATGTATATATATATATATATATATATATATATATATATATATATATATATATATATATATATACACACACATATTACACTATATAGATATATATATATTCACACACACACACCATTCCCATATCTCACACTCTCGTTAAAGAAGAACATCAATGTAAGAGAAGTCTTATATTTCCATTAACTTTTCAGCACCACTTGATTCCACACTATATTAGTATTAGGGAGACGCGGGGTGGTTCTTCCCATAATGCATTGCTCCAGCGTGACCTACATGGCCGTTTTTGTGGAAACCCAACCTGTCCCATTCATCTGTCAAAGTAAATTAGCACAAGGGATGAATAGGAGACGCGCTGGGCCTCAGCCATACAAGGAAGGCTCCATTTCACGCCTCGGCCCGAGAGAGTCCTTTTTCTCCACAATAACAAGTGATATGAGGGGGAGCTCTCGGAGGACCTTCTTAGGGACTTCATCCAACTTCAGGATGGAAAATCAATATCTAGGAATCAGCGTCAAGGAGGATTAGGAGGCCCAATTTAGGGGAGATTTATCAAACATGGTGTAAAGTGAAACTGTCTCAGTTGCCCCTAGCAACCAATCAGATTCCACCTTTCATTCCTCACAGACTCTTTGGAAAATGAAAGGTGGAATCTGATTGGTTGCTAGGGGCAACTGGGCCTGTTTCACGTTACACCATGTTTGATAAATCTCCCCTAAATTGGGCCTCCTAATCCTCCTTGACGCTGATTCCTAGTTGAGTGGCATTACCCAGTGAGGAGGACTAAGGGCAATATTAAAGGGAGGCCCCGCTTATAGTGATCACTATGTCATACCCCCCTATTCTGTTTACAGCTATATAAGACGGCTGTAACCACAGTCCTCCAACACCAGGGAAAGGGGAAAAAGCACAGGAAGATAAATCTGTGGTGGCCCCCAGTGGCTGGATTTGGTATTATAAACAGTTCCTTCTTTTAAATCAGCTGGTACCAGAAAGATATGTCATTTACTTGTATTTAAAAATCTCCAGTCTTCCAGTACTTATCAGCTGCTGTATGTCCTGCAGGAAGTGGTGTATTCTTTCCAGTGCTCTCTGCTGCCATCTCAGTCCATGTCAGGAACTGTCCAGAGCAAATCCCCATAGAAAACTTCTCCTGCTCTGGACAGTTCCTGACATGGACAGAGGTGGCAGCAGAGAGCACTGTTTCAGACTGGAAAGAATACATCACTTCCTGCAGGACATACAGCAGCTGATAAGTACTGAAAGACTGGGGATTTTTAAGTAGAAGTAATCTGTATAAGGGGGAAAAATATAATGGAGTACCCCTTTAAGTTTTGATAGGTCCTAAGTCTTGTGGGAAGGGTCTGCAGATCACTGCTAGGCATATACTATCAGGAATCGGTGCTTTGCAGGTATGAGCCCACCTTCCATACAGGTCTTGAACCCCCATAGTAGGTTTATCTGTATGCCAGGGATGCCCCAATACCATGGACAAGTGAAAAAGACAAAAAAAAACTCCACCAGCAAAGAGGGTTTAAAAGTGTTGCCAAGGATGCACAGAGAGGAAATCCATTGCTGCCCCCCCCCCCCCCCCCCCCCAGTGGCTGGAATTGGTATTGCAAGTTCTGATTTACTTCCAAATTGATGATATGTCATATGTTCTGAACGGAAAATGGACTCACTGATCCTGATCTGTTATATAGACTTGCAATTTATTTCTATTTAAAATATCACATCTTCCAGTACTTATCAGCTGCTGTATGTCCACCAAAAAGTGGTGTATTCTTTGCAGTCTGACACAGTGCTCTCTGCTGCCACCTCTGTCCATGTCAGGAACTGTCCAGAGCAGCAGCAAATCCCCATAGAAAACCTCTCCTGCTCTGGACAGTTCCTGACATGGACAGAGGTGGCAGCAGAGAGCACTGTGTCAGACTGGAAAGAATACACCATTTCCTGCAGGACATACAGCAGCTGATAAGTACTGGAAGACTGGAGATTCTTAAATAGAAGTAAATTACAAATCTATATAACTTTCTGAAACCGGTTGATTTGAAAGAAAAAGATTTTCACTGGAGAACCCTTTTGAAGCCAAAGAAGGTCTCTAGGACCCTGTCTCCACATACTAAGAGTCATTTGTGGGACAAAAGAACAAAAGACAAACTTTATGACGACTGTACAATTTCCTTACAGCGCCACCACAGGAGAAATGGAGTATTACACTGTGTCCATTCACATCAATGTTTTGCGGGACAGGATAGGTCCTCCAGTGCGAGAGACGCTCTTTGCAGCCATGAAAAAGAGTATAAGGGTATAGGAAAATGCGTTGTTTAAACTAGTCAGTCCCTTTAAGAACAGAAGATAGGCTTGAGGAAAGTTTTAAAATATTGAAACACAGGTTTTTTTTTTGACTTTGGCAAATTGCAGCATGCCACAAACTGAGAGCCTCATAGATCACATGGAATCTAGAGGATTTACTTATATGAATAAGGCACTGGGCCACGATTATACTGGAGTCCACCGCCACAACCGCAGCACAACGTCCTCACACTAAGCAGACGTTATCAATTACCACATTAATAAAACGCTGCAAGATTTAATGTCTCTGGGATGAAGTGCAGAAAGGAACCTGATCAATGTGCAAACTATTAGGAGCAGAACATATAGTGTGTCATCTCTATGGAGGAAGATTCACTCTGTTATAGCTCCATCTGCTGGAGAAACTGTAATATACAGTTCAGGGAGATTTATCAAACATGGTGTAAAGTGAAACTGGCTCAGTTGCCCCTAGCAACCAATCGGATTCCACCTTTCATTTTCCAAAGAGTCTGTGAGGAATGAAATGAGGAATCTGATTGGTTGCTAGGGGCGACTGAGCCAGTTTCACTTTACACCATGTTTGATAATTCTCTCCCTATCTATCTATCTATCTATCTATCTATCTATCTATCTATCCATCTATCCATCCATCTATCTATCCATCTATCTATCTAGCCATCCCATCTTGGTCATTTCCAATGCAAAGACGTGTGAATTTGACCTTAAAAGAACACACTATTACACATACTGTCATGGGAAATCCTGGGGAAATAGAGGGGATCACTTGATCAGGACCCTAATCGAATAATCCATTATATACAAAGAGCGTCTCCTGCTCTGGAGGACCCCGCGCGCCCCTTGCATTATATGGACAGTGCACTGATTTGAATGAGTTCTGTGTAATACCTAACTCCTCCTGTGGGGGCACTGCAGGAAAATTACGTTCAACCACAGGTCATGGAGGATCCCAGCAGGGGGGATTGCCCCTTTAAAGGATTATAAGAGAAACAGATCGCTGATCTCAGGAAGACCAGCCAAACGACAACACTGCCGGCTGCTAATGAAAGTGCTCAATGCAGTGAAGTCCTAGGTGCATTTCCCCCTGGGAAACATGAATATGCAAAAGAGGAGCCCATGGAGCCTTATTGAAGAGTCTCAAAACACAGGACTAGCCAGATATCCCTCTTATGGCCCTACTAGGCATTGCTCCCACCTAGCCAGAATCCTGCTCCACACTGATGAGGGGCAACACCCCGAAACAGCTGTCTGTGGATGGTTACCTGGCCTTGGTTTTTCCCCTGTCATTACATTGACTTATAGGGCCACTTAATATGGTGGTTTTGGTAGTATCCTAACAGGAGCCGCCCCTCGGCTGGGTCCTTCCTGGAGGGATATCTGGCTAGTCCTGTGTTTTGAGACTCTTCAATGAGGCTCCACGGGCTCTTCTTTTGCATATTCCTATAAAGGATTGGGATCTTGGTGTAATCATTGCCTAATCATAGACAGATCCATTTCTGTTCAGTTGATATAAGATTGGCCCTAATCTCCCAGACAGGTGTTCTTCGGTGCCTCAGTATACACACCCCCTGCTGTAACGGTCTCTGTCTTTTCCTGTATGTATCATAAACCTTTAATAATCGTCGGCCATAAAACAATTCTCAGGCAACCAGACAGGAATCTGGAACCCACTGTAATGGAATGGAAACCATGATGCCAAGCAACAGACTCCGGTGGTGCCCCACTGACCCCAAGATTCTGTTGTGGTGCCCATCACAGACGGGTACAATAGCCCTATATGCCACACAATATTTTCTGTCAAATCTGTCAGAGCTTCCAATAGAGTGGACACAGGCTTCACAATAGTGTGAACGCAGACCATAACTAAGAGATTTAACCCTTTGAGGACCAGGCCCAAAATGACCCCGTGGACCGCGCAAATTATAATCTCTGCGCTTTCGTTTTTCCCTCCCCCCCTTCTAAGAGCTCCAGCACTTTCAGTTTTCTATCTACAGGCCATGTAAGTGCTTGTTTGTTACAGGAATAGTTGTACTGTGTAATGGCGTCTTTCATTCTCCCATAACATGTATGATGGAATTCCAAATATATTATTTATGAAGAAATAAATTGGTGAAATCGTAAAAAAGAATGCAATATAGTAACGTTTGGGGGGTTCCTGTGTCTACGTAATGCACTATATGGTAAAAGCGACATTATACTATTACTCTATAGGTCAGTCTGAACACAACCATATGCAGGTTACACAGATTCTCTAATGTTATATATTTTTTTTTAATGAAATCCTTTTTTTTGGCAATTAAATATTAATAAAATGGCACTATTGTGACGCTTATAGCGGTTTTATTTTTTTACCTATGAGGCTGTATGGGGTGTCATTTTTTCCGCCATGATCTCTAGTTTTTATTAATACCATATTTGTGAAGATCGCACGTTTTGATCACATTTTAATAATTTTTTTTATATATAATGTAACATAAAATCGGTAATCCGCGCACTTTTTTCCCTCTTTTCGTCTACACCGTTCACAATGACGCTTGTTATATTTTAATAGATCGGACAATTACGCACGCTACGGTATATTATATGTTTATCTATTTATTTTTATATTTTTTATTTATATAATGGGATGGGGGGTGATTTAAACTTTTATTGGGGGAGGGGCTTTGGGGTAGTGTGTTAGTGATTTTAACTTTTTTTAAATACATTTTAAGTCCCTTTGGGGGACTTGTACATTGAATACTTTCATTTTTATCACTTATCACTGCTATGCCATAGGCATAGCATTGATCAGTGTGATCGGCGATCTGCTCATTGAGCCTGCCTGTTCCCCGTCTCTGGTCTATAGGCATCTTTATATCGCTATTGCTCATCAACATGAAACTAGTTTAGGACGCGCCACAATGTCAAGAAGTTGAGGGTTAAGAAACAGATACAATGTTGCGTCTCGACCATCGTGAGAGGTTTCTATAGATTTTTTTTTTTTTCACACTTTTCGAGAAAGGGAAGTTCTGTCTTTCTAATTTATTAATGTTCTGTTCTACAAGTGTCTCCCTGCACCACATCACACGCCGCGTCCGGCCTTCTCGTTTTTTTACTTAAAATAGGCGTAAAATTTTATCCTGATTTATTTTGGAATTTATGTTAATAGCGGTTGGAAAAAAAAAAAAACAGAACTGATCCGGAGCTCCAGATCCCCTTTATATTAATACAGTTATATGAATTATATCGGCCAGCCAATGATCTACATCCTCTTTTATGTGTTACTGTTGTAGAAACTGTTACATTTTTGAAAAATTTTAAAACGTTCAAATTTTTGGCAAGTTAAAATTTTGGCAATTAAACTAATCAGGAAATAAGAGGTTTTGACTTCTCATGGATTTCTTTGAGAGTGAACTTTGAGACCAGATTAATAAATGACTCTCTTATCTGAACCATATGCACAGGATTAGGAAACACCAAGTACGAACAGGCGGCAAAGTCGTGGAAACAAGCCAGGAGATTGGAGCGGTGCCCTTAAATAAGGAGGAGGACCAAGAAAGTTAAAACGTGTATCTACTTTTTTCTTTTTTTTTTTTAACACTATATGGTATTAATAAATTTTGTGCAGATTTATATTTCAAATTTTTTAAAATTAATATTATTTATTAGAATAACACAAAAACAGCGCCACCACTGTCGCCAGTTTTTTTTTTTGTGGTACTACATGATTCCATTCACACCCAAACTTAAGTGCTGTTTTTGGGAAAAAAAATTGCCACGTTTGCCTAAACCTAGACAATCCCTTTAAGAACAAAGCGCAAAACAAACAACCATCATTTGGTGTACATGTTGGGTTTCATAGGGTATGTTCAGGAGCATACTTTGCTCCTTATATATTGAGTGCTGGCTGTTTACTTCAGCTGACACCCACCATGAAGAACTGGGATCAGAAATATCTCAGATCCCAGCCATTTAGCACCTTAGATGCCACAGCCAATAACAATTGTGGTAGCATGGCAACTAGACAGTGGGTGACAGTGACCTCTGTCTTCTAATCACCCATAGCCACCTTTTCTTCCTGTGGGGTTGGCAAGCAGCTAAGATGGCATCTGAGGCCTTAAAGAGGGACCCTTTTGGTGGTCATACAGTTAATACTAGGTCAGCTGAACTAGCATAAGGCATATAGGGGCCTCCCGATTCATCTCCGACAGATGATGGATTTTTACTACTCAACTCTTTTGTTCTCGGAGGGGGTAAGATGGTGCTTTGTGGTAACTTACCCCTCCTCATTGGGAACACATGAACATTCAGCCATGTAGAACATCCATAAGTGTGGGGAGGATGGGAGAGAGAACTGTTGGCAGTTACTGAAGGTGTATAGATCCCAAAGAACTGGATCCTCCATATAGATAAACAGAATAGAAAAAATTGCATCAAATATTCACCTGGGTTATCACACAGACAGGATGAAAGAGCTCCGCACCCAGAACAGATCACCTCCAAAGACATGGCTTCATTCCAAGTTCCCGAACATAAAAATATAATAATACACCATCACCGACCATAAAGATGGTGCTCAATATCACCAAATTATACAACAAAAACTTGAGATTGTCACCCAGGCATCTACGAGACGCCAAGAACCCTGGAGATCTGGAGCTCTGTAAAATTTCCGATGCGACACGGCTTGAAAAACATAGACCACACCCGGAGAATTTAGGAACACCCAAGGTGGATCCAGGGATTGAAGGTATTAATCTTCCAAGAAACAACAAGGGAGCAGTACATTATTTGGAGATGATGACCTTCCATGAGGTTCCTAGTGGAGATATCGGTCTATAATGACACGTTACCGAGTACTTTAATAGTTATATATAACATTGAGTTATGACTCATTATATAGTGGTGGCAAACTGGTGAAGCTTCTATCTTCTTGTTGGTTGATGTAGTCATCTACTTCATTTTTTGTCCATTACTTGTCATCTACATAGGGCCAAGTTGCCCACCATAGAATCTTGTAGGTTTTCACACAATAAAAGGGGCCGAACTGTCCAGAAGAAGACAACCCCATTTGGAGGTGACTTTAGAGGCATGGCGCCGGTGGGATCTGAGCTGCAGTAACACCATTCTGTACATAGTCTACATCTGGGTGTCAAGGGTTTCCTGAAGTATGGGTGTCAGATGTCAGCTATAATTTTTCTTGGAGAACTGGTTTAAAATTAGACAAGTCTCGTAAAGATTGAAGGTGGGTCATTAAAATCATCCCAAAGAAACCCCACTCAACACAGTTTTTGTTATATTGATCCCTAATACGTAAGCATGGGAAAGTTTTGGGTGAAACCATTTGGAAACCATAAAGAGAGCCATATTGATATTAACCACTTAAGCACCACCTGTAATATAGTTACCAAGGGCAGTCTTGGTCCCTAAACCTAACTGAACGTTGGGAGCCCATATCCTGAAGAGAAGACAGAAGCCATTTTCGAGGCCTCTGTCATATAGTACTCTAGGAGTTCTGTATCCTCTACTGGTTTCAATGATCATTGGATGCAGATAGCTGTATGAGTCTATCGGATACTGCAGTCAATTGTCAGAATACGTTAGCCGATAAAAATTTATCAAAAAGGTTATCCAGCCTTACAAAACTAATGACCTAGTATAGGTTTGTCTGAGCTTGGGAATTTTTTTAATGTTCACCAGCTTTATATAGTTTGCTGAATATTCGTTCATCCAATGGTTGTCTCTCTCAACCTGGCCATACAATGAACATTAGACATGGACAAATATTCATGTGTTGTCTATGGGAAGTTATCTGGAGATGGTGTACACCTCCGAGAACAAAAGGTTCTGAAAATATCCAACACGACCAACCTGGTGGACAGTCGGGAGGCCACCATACACCTTAGACCAGGCATGGGGAACCTTCGGCCTCCAGAGATGGAGGGCGAAGGTTCCCCATTGCTGCCTTAGACAGTTGGCCGACGGTAGTATGGTGGCAGGTGTGGCTGATTCAGTATAACTTGTGTGGGCACCTTGCAGTACCAGTAATCACCTCTGGCCCTGAAAACCCAAAATACTTAGGACCTGACCCAGTTGTGGTTATAAGGAACCTTCTAGACCATTCGGGAGGCCCAGCTATAAGTAGTTTCCAAGCACTCTCTTATATATTTGAAAGCTACTGCCCATTATAATTCATGCCCAAGTGACTGAGAGAAATCTCCCGTACAGCTCACAATTCCTGATGGACCGGTTGAGACAAAAGCTTTTATTAAAGCAAAATTCTGGGCACATGACCAACCGGTTTATACGCTAGATTAGTACTGCAATTCCCTTAAGAATGTTTTAGTTGGCAATGAACTGCTCAGCACTTGGAAGGAACTAACAAAAAAGTTTATTATCACAAGTCGCCTGCAGCTCCTGGATAAAGAAGGAGGCGGCGGCAGAGCTCTGGCTACATTATAGGCTGACTTCATTACTTTGTTGAATGGCCGCCATGTAAAAAGATCTACTCAAACACAAATTAAAAAAACAAAACTGAATAACTGTCAATTTTTTAAAATTTGAAATTAAATTGGTTGCTTTGGGCAACAATGAGTTATTCTTATAAATCTAAATATCTATAATGGTATATCCAATAAACACATAAAAGAAAAACTAAACGAGAGGACCACAAATAGAGATACTTCATCAGTCAAAAAGAAGTCCACCAGAAAAAAACACCGTCACAGGGGGAAAAACTAATACCTGGGTAAGTAGAACAGTGGAAGACTTGGAGACTCATGGAGTGGAGATGATTCGCGGCTCCTACGTTAGTCCAAGTCCGATGCCAAGTGTAGTGATGCTCTGTAACAATGCAGGTGTAAACAGAGGATCCAGTAGAAGTTCCAGTAGGTCCGTAATGAGAACTGAAAATGTGGCCACACTCCCAGCCAGAGCTATCCAACTCTTAAAGAATCCACCTCTTAAATTCCACTCGCATAATACAACTTTTTGTCAAAGAAAATGTATCACCTAGATTAGTTTTTAGTACTTTGTTATGGAAGAACCCATCTTGAGTGAACTGTTTTTTTTTTAACAGCATTTAGTGATACACTTTACGGCAAAACCTCATGGACATACACACAATGAACAATCCTAGACCCTATTCTTTGTATGGGACACATTTGTAAGCCTGCTCTGTGGCCTCTGTGATCAAAAGTCAATCCACAGGGAGGTGGAGATTGAGCTGCGAGCTTCACGTATTGTCTTCTCTATCTACTGGTGTCACTTTTGCTGACGATTTTGGTGTAAGTACAAATTATTGATTACATTTTATTAATTTTTCCTCGGGAACATGGGGGGAAAAAAATAAAATTTTTAGGTTAATAGGATTTTTTGATTGCCTAGCTTTCTTGTTTTTGGAAGGTGGATAAGCAAAAAACAACACTTATGAATTTTTTTTTAATTATAATTTTTTTTTAGCATTCACCCATTGGGATAATTTATGTTGTTTTTTTTTATTTATGGATCTTTACAAATGCACCAATCCAGTTATGTCTTATTTTATTTTTTAGATATTTTTTAAGGGAAAATAGAATTCCAACCACTTAAGGCAGTTGGAATTCTATTTATAGTCAGGATATCTATAGAGAAGTTTTGGAGCTCTGTATCTTTTTTTTTTTTTTCTAGCTTTTTTTTTTTTTTTTTTAGCTTTTTTTTAGCTACAACATATGAGGCAATAACCAAACAGCTAAGGGATGTCCTGTGGATCATGAGACATACAGGTGATATTTGACAAAAGAGGAATTCAGATTTACAGTTCCTTTTTAGCAAAAATAACTCCCCCCCCCTACGCATTGTCATATGTATTTCATGCTGTATAGTGCTGATCTGCTGGCTTAAAGGAAGTCCAAAAATTTCCTGACCTTTACATCAATGGGATAGAGGGGGAAAAAAATTCCATGACTACTGACAATACAAACAATGATGCACAGACATAGACACCATGTTGACTTCCTGCCACCACCACTAGAGGGAGCCATGTGGTTCGGTGTAATAGCGGTACCAAGATGGCAGACTTGAAGGACCTCAGTAGGTCGTGTTCTGCCATGACAGCTTCTCTAGATGCTAACTTTGCATTACAGGGGCCTAAACAGGTGGAACTGTCCACTTCATTTAGAGATGTGAGCATGGCATCTAAGTGGTTAAAGGGGATTTCTGAGACTTTTTTTAATTGATAAACTACCCTCAGGATAGGCCATTAATATCTCAACTGTTGGGATCCAATATATGGCACCTAGCCAACTGGCTGTGGTAGTTGATCGATGAGGATGTCGGATATCTGAAACCTACTGATCATATATTGATGGTCTGATCTAAGGAGAGGCCTTTAATAAAAAGGTCCCGGTAACCCCTTTAAACAGTAGGGATTGGGGTCTAGTCACTGTCTTATATAGGAGCAGGTATCCTATATAACACAGCAGGTGTCCTGTATAACACAGCAGGCTATGGGGCAGGCGTCCTATATAACACAGCAGGCTATGGAGCAGGTGTCCCATGTGGTGTCCCACCACAGGTGTTTGTATCTCTCCTTTGCACCTCTCTAAAAGCTTCTCACTCCAGGTTAAGCAGTGATGAAGGTATTTCTATAGTTTCACCACTAGATGTCAGTATCTTTTATATGTACATGTATTTCTAGGAGTTGCACAGCTGAAGGTCCAGATGGGTTAATGTTTTCTATGTACCATGTGTTCTTATTGTCCGACAGGAGTTGCTTTCTACTCTCAGCCTCTTATATTTCTTCTCTATTCTTCACACACTCCTGCCCACCACTCACAGGGTAGATAACTTAGCCCCTATAGGAAGTTAGTTACTTGGTGGAGAAAGTAAGTTCAGTATTATCCAGATTCTCACAGAGAGAAGACACACAGAGCAAGTGTCCCTGTTGTAACCAAGCCAGGGCCTGGCTTCTGTCAGGACCCTTGTCCGGGACAAAAGTTCAGTCCGGTGTAGTCTATTCTATGACACGTGTACAGATGTGGATAGAGGCAACCAGTTCTTCCAGTATTCTTACTATATCTACTGTGCAGTGCTAAACACTACAAAGGTAGAAGAGTCTAGGAACATCTGACCAACACTGTGAACCAGTCTAAAAAGTGCAAGGCAGTATCCTGAGTCACAAGAGGAACTAGCCTGGATAGGTACCAAGGAAGGTCTATGTATCCTATCTCGCAGTGAATGTAACTGCGACACCCAGATAACCACAACTGGGGCTTGTATCACCCTATTAGGACGGGCCACTAAACACTGTAGGGCAGAAAGTGGTCAGACTAAAGTCCATACACAGGTACAAGTAACTTTTCACTCTACAAATATTCTCTACGTTCCGGCAGAGTACATTGCTACATTGGGTTAGAACTCCCTCAACAAACTCTTCTCCTCTACTTTACTTTCAACTCTTCAAGCACCTCTACAACTACCTCTCTACTTCTTCAAGAACCTCCTCAAGCAGAAACCGAGTAAAGCACTAAAGTTTATTTGAAGATTTATCTATTTTACCAAAGTGTATTGTACTGCCAAGAGACTGGGCAGTAAAGCTGTTCTAATTTTTATGTTACTGGGACTCCGTCATTCTTTATCCTCACCAGCACCCATACACACTAGCTGCACACCTCGGGTCACTTTTCCCCTTTCTGTTGGTGGCAGTACTGATAGTCCAGGTGGGTCAATTGCCACTCAGGACTACCGTGACAAGGGACCAATGGCAACCTCGCAAAGGGACCCAAGGGACCAATGGCAACCTGGCAGGTCACCGACCATTTTGGGGAGTAAAGCCAGCCGCTATGGAGCAGGCATCCTATCTAACACAGCAGGCTATGGAGCAGGCGTCCTATCTAACACAGCAGGCTATGGAGCAGGCGTCCTATCTAACACAGCAGGCTATGGAGCAGGCATCCTATCTAACACAGCAGGCTATGGAGCAGGCATCCTATCTAACACAGCAGGCTATGGAGCAGGCGTCCTAACACAGCAGGCTATGGAGCAGGCATCCTATCTAACACAGCAGGCTATGGAGCAGGCATCCTATCTAACACAGCAGGCTATGGAGCAGGCATCCTATCTAACACAGTAGGCTATGGAGCAGGCATCCTATCTAACACAGCAGGCTATGGAGCAGGCGTCCTATCTAACACAGCAGGCTATGGAGCAGGCATCCTATGTAACACAGCAGGCTATGGAGCAGGCATCCTATGTAACACAGCAGGCTATGGAGCAGGCATCCTATCTAACACAGTAGGCTATGGAGCAGGCTTAGTTCCAGTGCCTGCTCCACACAGCCCACCCTGACGTTCTGTACATGAATGTCAATCAACAGAAGGGGTTTAGATTCTAGACCAGTATTAAATTGAAGGGTTCACTTACTTCTTTTTCTCATGTAATATATGTAATGATAATGTAATATACTTTCATTCAGCGAGACAGGAGATATGAGGGGCGGGAGGGGTGTGGATACTTCTTTTCCATCTAGGTCAGGTATAATGGCACAGTTCTGTGTTCGTGAGCGAGCGTGTCTGAGCAGAGAGTCTACAACCATTACATAACAGCAGTCACCGCCCACGTCCCCTGGCCATGAATTTATACGAGCAGACAGAACATCGATCCCGTCCCGGCCATGGCTGAAGATGTCGATTTCCCTCCCTGAATGTAAACTTTCCAGAACCTAACCCGGAGGACTACAATGCCCAGCAATGTCGGCTATAAAAAGTCCTGTGAAAAGGACATTGAACTAATTCATGTGTTTGGAAGACGAGAGGGAATCTAAAGTGGTCAAAGATTGCCATGTAAGTGAATGGGACCACGTTGCGACAACGACCCAACATTCATGGAGTTCTGGAACATCTCTTAGAACTTTGGATTTTGACGTCCCTCTATTATTCCTACTGAGCGACTATTGTGTGTTATCCCCCTCTTCTCAGTTTAGTTCCCATATTTGCTGGAAGTCCCAATTTCAGAAGTACCCAAGAAGCCAGACCACAAAAATGGGCGTTTGTTGGGGGGGTTTCCAAATTCCTTTAAATGGGTACTCCGTCAAAAATATTTTTTTCTTTTAAATCAACTAGTACTAGAAAGTTATATAGATTTGTATTTACTTCTATTTAAAAAATCCCCAGTCTTCCTGTAGTTATCAGCTGCTGTATGTCCTGAGGAAGTGGTGTATTCTTTCCAGTCTGACACAGTGCTCTCTGCTGCCACCTCTGTCCATGTTAGGAACTGTCCAGAGCAGGAGAGGTTTTGTAAAGGGATTTGCTACTGCTCTGGACAGTTCCTGACATGGACAGAGGTGGCAGCAGAGAGCACTATGTCAGACTGTGAAGAATACACCACTTCCTGCAGGACATACAGTGGCTGATAGGTACTGGAAGACTGGAGATTTTTAAATAGAAGTAAATACAAATCTGTATAACTTTTTGACACCAGTTGATATAAAAAAAATAAATAAAAAAAAAATTGCGGGAGTACCCCTTTAACATGTTATTTTTCGAAATGTAAAGGTACAGAGGAACAATGCGAAAACATGAGACACAGACCAGGATGTCTTAGACTCTTGTGAATTTACTTTATTCCGCCATATAACAAAGGCACATGACCTGCATCGTTCTCACGCCTGGAAGCGGAGGCCTAGGAATGTATAAAGAGACATAACGCGCACTGACAGTCACAACAAAACAAGTATGAGGAGCAGCGACAGGGACCGCCGGAGATGTCACCTTCCATTCCTGTCTGCTTACATCACAAACAACAAAGTGTGAACATGGAGGAGTTACCTGGAGCGAACTATAGCGGAGAAAAGTAACATTAGACAAACATGGCTGCTTTATTCTAGAAACAGCGCCACCCCTGTCCACAGCGTATATGTGGTATTACAGCTCAGCCTCATTCATTCTAATAAAAACTACCTGCAATTCCAGATGCAACCTATGAACAAGTGTGGCGCTGTTTCTGGAAAAGAGCAGTCATGATTGATGTTTTTTTTTTTTTTTAAAGGAATAGAGCCATAACCAGCATAGTCTGCTTCTCTGGAAGGTCCTAAAGAGCAAGAAGGAGAAGAATAGCTTGGTGCCATTCCTAGCTAAGCCAGGTTCACACTAGTGTAATACATGCAGTTTTCTTTGATCACCTAGACTGATAGCCCTTTGCTCGAGTCCTCAGATCCACACCCGGGCAAGGGTCCAAATATGTGAATGGAAAGTAGTTATATTATAAAGTTATAAAACTTCGTACTATAACTTTATTAAGTATTGTTACAATAAAGGCAGCAGTAAGGGAAGAAACGGCTAGTCTGCTGCCACCAATGGCTATGTCGGAAACTGCAGGGCTGCTCAAGCTCTGATCCTGGCATAGTTTTATATTGCTGGTAATACTGAGCCTCCCTTGTTTCCTGTTTCCTATAAAATACATCGTAGTACTAGAATAGACATTACGCTGGAGGAAGCTGTCTGTGTCACTAGTGCTGCAGTCTCCCCTGATCCTATATAATACATGTTAGTATTAGAATAGATATTACACTGGGGGAAGCTGTCTGTGTCACTAGTGCTGCAGTCTCCCCTGATATCTATACAATACATGTTTTCATTAGAATAGACATTAAACTTGGGGAAGCTGTCTGTGTCACTAGTTCTGTAGCCTCCCCTGATATTTATATAATACATGTTACCATTACAATAGACATTACAGTTGGGGAAGCTGTCTGTGTCACTAGTGCTGCAGCCTCCCCTGATGTCTATATAGTACATGTTAGCAGGGCTGATTTTAAGTCTTATGAGTACATACACAATCTAGCCGCACCATACGTCAGACTGGTCATGCACAGTCATGACCTCCTTGCATTCTATGTATGTGTCCAGCTATCATTTGTAGGTCATGGGGTCAATGAAGTCAGTGGTGTGTAGCAGACAGTGGCCACTCCATAAAATCTGCCGCCCTTCAGTGGCTCCTGAAAGCAGCCGCCCTGAGCAATAAATTAATTTTGCCTCGTGGCAGAAGTGGCCCTACATGTTAGCATTAGAATTGCCATTACACTAGGGGAAGCTCTCTGTGTCAGTAGTGCTGAAGCCTCCCCTGATGTCTATATAATACATGCTAGTATTGGAATAGACATTACACTTGGGGAAGCTGTCTGTGTAACTAGTACCGCAGCCTCTCCTGATGTCTGTATAATACATGTTAGTGTTAGAATAGACATTACACTTGGGGAAGCTGCAACACAGTGTGAGCGGGGATAACTGTCAATCACTTCTGCTACACTGTGCCGCACCTGCAGCACTACTAACACAGACAGCTTTCCCCTGTGCAATATCTATTCTAATGGTAACATGTAATATATAGACATCAGGGGAGACTGCAGCACTAGTGACACAGACAGCTCCCCCCAATGTAATGTGTATTCCAATGTTAATATGTATTATATAGACATCAGGGGAGGCTGCAGCACTAGTGACATAGACAGCTCCCCCCAATGTAATGTGTATTCTAATGTTAATATGTATTATATAGACATCAGGGGAGGCTTGGTATCACTAGCGATATGTATCTGTGCCAGGACCAGGGCTTAAGCAGCCACACAGTTACTGACACAGCCACTGGTGGCAGCAGAGAGGTCGTGTCACTCCTTACAGCTACCATTAGATGTAATTTTTTTTTTTTTTAAATTACATTTTCTATAATAAAGTAATATTACTAAGTTATATAACTTTATTAAAGAAATGTAATAAAAAAAAAAATTAGAATGAACAAAATTATTTGCGGGAATACCACTTTAATTGTAATTCCTTATTTTTACAGCACCTACATATTCACCTCCAGCATAATCATGGACATGGTTTACTATCCTGGTGGGGCTCAGGAAGGGGCTGTCCAAGATTACGTAAGTATGGCTTCTTTCTTTATATAACAGCGCCACACCTGTCAGCAGGTTGTGTGTGGTATTGCAGCTCCACATTTATTTTAATGCTGAGTTGCAATACCATATGTGACCCAAGGACAGGGGAGGCGCTGTTACTGGATAAAAACAGCCATGTTTTTATACAGTTGTGGACAACCCCTTTCAGCCTTGGTCACAAATACAACTACTACTACTACTACTACTACTACTACTAATAATAATAATAATAATTATTATTATTATTAAGTGCAGCGGGTGGATTATTCATCAACATCATTGCAGAGCGGATAATATACAGGTCATACCGCCATTCCCCAGCCCCCTCACACAGTATAGATGTATACAGTATACGGCAGTGACAGCCGTATATAGCAGGCTGAGCCTGGTGTGAAGCTGTGATGACACCGGAGTTGACACAGTGAGTCAGACGTGAGTCCACAGGGCACAGCTACAGCGATCACACGGGTATAACATCCTGCCCTGGGGTCGCCTTCTTCTATAGAGCCCAGGAAAGCTGGGTGACCATTCACCTCCCATAGGTCACTCAACTTTCCTACAGCCCTGATAAGAAAAGTCACACTAGTTATACCAGGATAGAGAGATTATCACTATAATTTAAGATTTCGGTTATGCAACTCTGATCACCCAGCTTTCCCAGACACAGATAGGCTGCGGTTGTATATTGTTGATAGGAGACACACAGGGTGGTTGTCACCGGCGTTGTCAGCTATATACACAGCTGTGTGCACCATTATATAATAGGCTTAGGCTTTGCCCTTGGCCGTACTCACCACCTTCATCTCCATTGTCCACCGGTTGATACACCCTTAAAGCTGCACTTCCCAGGCAGGGGTTGGATTTCCTCCTGAAAGCCACTCTCCTAAAATCCTCGGAGCTCATGGTTATTACTCCAATAAAGTATATGCAAAATCCAAGCAGAGATCCAGATTATGGAGCCTCCCTCCCCGCAGGGCCCCGCAACTCCTCAGATGCCCCCAGAGTCTGCATCCAGGGGGGTCTTCCTGAAGAAATCCTCACTATACATTCCTGGCAAGCAGAGCCAACTCCTTCCAGTATCGCCCTGATCTGCAGCTGCTGCACACTGAGCCAATGTGAGTGACAGCACAGGGGAGGAATGCCAGGCCACGCCCCCTTCCTCAACCCCGCCCTCACCTGAGGTGAAATCTGCTCACCTGGGTATCACAGCTATTGCATTGCCTGTGCGGCGTACGCTGGTTGCCATGGCTGGGGCTTTCCAAATATAGATCAAGATTCACACTTGGCTTCCTGTAAAGAAAGGAACAAAACCTCTGCAGTGATGTACAGGACATTTAAGGTTTTGTTTTGCTTTTAAGGTAAGCGGATCCGACAATAATATTAATTCTGAAAGGTTTGAATATGAATGTACAAGAATATAACTACTATAATACTGCCCCCTATGTACAAGAATATAACTACCATAATACTGCCCCTAAATACAAGAATATAACTACTATAATACTGCCCCCTATGTACAAGAATATAACTACTATAATACTGCCCCCTATGTACAAGAATATAACTACTATAATACTGCTCCTATATACAGAAATATAACTAGTATAATACTGCCTCCTATATACAAGAATATAACTACTCTAATACTGCTCCTATATACAGGAATATAACTATTATAATACTGCTCCTATATACATAGATATAACTACTACAATACTGCCCCCTATGTACAAGAATATAACTACTATAATACTGCTCATATATACAAAAATATAACAACTATAATACTGTTCCTATATACAGGAATATAACTCCTATAATACTGCCCCCTATATACAGGAATATAACTACTATAATACTGCTCCTATATACAGGGATATAACTACTATAATACTGCCCCCTATATACAGGAATATAACTCCTATAATACTGCCCCCTATATACAAGAATATAACTACTATAATACTGCTCCTATATACAGAGATATAACTACTATAATACTGCTCCTATATACAGGAATATAACTACTATAATACTGCTCCTATATACAAGAATATAACTACTATAATACTGCTCCTATATACAAGAATATAACTACTATTATACTGCCCCCTATATACAAGAATATAACTACTATAATACTGCTCCTATATACAGGGATATAATTACTATAATACTCTTTCTATATACAAGAATATAACTACTATAATGCGGTTCAGGGAAGAAACAGAGTGCTGCACCTCACACCTATGGCTGATACTAGTGCCGCTTGGCTAAATAAAAAACACATCAGAATTTTGTGTATGAATTGATCAAGCCATACTGCCCCATGTACCTCGTGCCGGTATCTGATACACATGGGTCCCTACACTAAGTCCACACCGTGCCAGTCAGTGGCCACCAACCCCGCAGGCGTGCACAGCCAGGGAACGGGGGCCATGGGACGGCCCTGCGACCCCCATGCCACAGGACCAGACCCAAAAACACCACACCAGAACCCGGCCAGCACCGCCGGCGGAGAAGGTCGCCCCCAAGCAGCACAAGTCTGGATAAGGTATTGCGCTCACCATAGCTGCAGCAAACAGAATGGGAAAAAACAGGAGGGATTAAAACCATGTGCACTCAGGTGTCTCCTGCTAATTGCGGTCATGTGGGTCTCACCAGGAGGAGTGCAAAACACGGAGAAAAGAGAGAAACAAAATGCGGTTCAGGGAAGGAACAGAGTGCTGCACCTCACACCTATGGCTGATACTAGTGCCGCTTGGCTAAATAAAAAACACATCAGAATTTTGTGTATGAATTGATCAAGCCATACTGCCCCATGTACCTCGTGCCGGTATCTGATACACATGGGTCCCTACACTAAGTCCACACCGCGGTGGTACACGGGGCAATATGGCTTGATCAATTCATATACAGACACTCTGGTGTTGATTTTTAATATAGGCCTAGCGGCATTAGTGTCAGCCATAGATGGGATGTGCAGTGGTTCCATTCTCTCCAGTTCGTGTTTTACAGTTCTCCCTCTCTGAACAGCTAGCACTCCTTTATAAGACCCACATGACCAAAATTAGCAGGATATGCCTGTGCTCACATATCTGGGTCCTATGTCTTCCCCATTCTGTGAGAGCAGCAATGGTAAGTGTAATACCATATCCATACTTGTGTCGTTTGGGGGCAGCCTTCCCCGCCGGTGGTGCTGGCTGGGTCTTGGTGGGGCTTTTTGGGTCTGGTCCTGTGACATTGGGGTTGCAGGGCCGTTCCATGGCCTCCCTTCCCTGCACGTGCACGCTTTGCGGGGTTGGCGGTCGCTGACCGACACGGTGTGGAGTTAGCGTAGGGACCCGTGTGGACCAGAGGACCTGCGCGGTGGTACACGGGGCAATATGGCTTGATCAATTCATATACAGACACTCTGGTGTTGATTTTTAATATAGGCCTAGCGGCATTAGTGTCAGCCATAGATGGGATGTGCAGCGGTTCCATTCTCTCCAGTTCGTGTTCATAACTACTATAATACTGCTCCTATATACAGGAATATAACTACTATAATACTGCTCCTATATACAAGAATATAACTACTATAATACTGCCTCCTATATACAAGAATATAACTACTATAATATTGCTCCTATATACAGGGATATAATTACTATAATACTGTTTCTATATACAAGAATATAACTACTATAATACTGCTCCTATATACAGGAATATAACTACTATAATACTGCCTCTATATACAGGAATATAACTACTATAATACTGCTCCTATAAACAGGAATATAACTACTATAATACTTCTCCTATATACAGGAATATAACTACTATAATACTGCTCCTATATACAGGAATATAACTACTATAATACTGCTCCTATATACAGGAATATAACTACTATAATACTGCCCCCTATATACAAGAATATAACTACTATAATACTGCTCCCTATATACAAGCATATAACTATTATAGTACTGCCCCTATATACAAGAATATAACTACTATAATACTGCTCCTATATACAAGAATATAACTACTATAATACTGCTCCTATATACAGGAATATAACTACTATAATACTGCTCCTATATACAGGAATATAACTATTATAATACTGCCTCTATATATAGGAATATAACTACTATAATACTGCTTCCTATATACAAGAATATAACTACTATAATACTGCTCCCTATATACAAGAATATAACTACTATAATACTGCCCCCTATATACAGGAATATAACTACTATAATACTGCTCCTATATGCAAGGATATAACTACTATAATACTGCTCCTATATACAGGGATATAACTACTATAATACTGCTCCTATATAAAGGAATATAATTACTATAATACTTCTCCCTATATAGAGGAATATAACTACTATAATACTGCTCCCTATATACAAGAATATAACTACTATAATACTGCTCCTATATACAAGAATATAACTACTATAATACTGCTCCTATATACAGGGATATAACTACTATAATACTGCTCCTATATACAAGAATATAACTACTATAATACTGCTCCTATATACAGGGATATAACTACTATAATACTGCTCCTATATACAAGAATATAATTACTATAATACTGCTCCTATATACAGGAATATAACTACTATAATACTGCTCCCTATATACAAGAATATAACTACTATAATAGTATGTGGAGAGTAAGAGACCTCAGCACAGCCGATGAATATTACACACAACCAGTGGGAATGGAGCACGGATATGGGCAGTAGGAGTAACCCCCTGAAAATAAAGGCAGCCTAGGCGGCGGTGCAGGGGAATTTCTGGGGGTTATAAATGGTATCCAGTGGGAGGCGGGTATGGCCCTTACCTCTATAGATGTGGAGAGCCTCTACACCCGCATCCCCCACGATGCGGGTGTAGAGGCTGTGGATTGGTTTCTGGAACGAGGTGGTAATCCCATGACCCTGCGTAACTTTGTTAGAGAGGCCCTTCTTTTTATTTTGAGAAATAACGTGTTTCAGTTCGAGGGCAGATGGCATCGACAGGAGATCGGCACTGCCATGGGCACGCCGGTCTCCTGTACGTATGCCAACCTGTTCTTGGCCAAACTTGAGCACGACCTGGTGTATGTATCCCATAACCCCTTCATCACATGCATTAAGGGGTATCATCGGTATGTCGATGACATTTTCATTGCATGGGGGGGCTCCTACGATAGCTTCTGTGGCTTTGTGGATTACCTTAATTGTCAGAACAACAGAAATATGTTCTTCACATACAAATACGGGGGCCCCACACTTGAGTTTCTAGATGTGCTCGTTGAGGTGGTGGAAGACGGCATAAAAACCTCCGTGTATAGAAAACCCACTGCGTGTAACTCCCTTCTCCACTTCGCCAGCTCTCACCCTACCGTTGTTAAAAAAGCAATACCGTATGGGCAAATGTTGCGCCTACGGAGGGTTAATAGCCATGATGATAGTTTTAGGGCTCAGGCTGGCGATTTGGAGAAGAGACTTACACACAGGGGTTACCCTAAAGGCATAATACAGAATGCCTATAACCGTGCTGCCAGTCAAGACAGGACCAGACTCTTAAATCCCTCGACCCAAGACAGTAAAAAAACTTTAGAGAATAGGTTTACGTTTATATTCCAGAATTCACCACTCAATGACGTTATTAGACAAGCCATAAATCGTCACTGGTTCCTCTTAGAAAATGATCCTGATTTGAGTACAATAGCAAGTCGTAAACCGTGTATCACGCATAGAAAAAACAGAACGATAGGGGATGCGCTTAGCAATAATTCAGACCGTGTCACTAAGCAAAAAACGCACTGGCTTAATACATCCCTCCCGGAAGGCAATCACAAATGTGGACAGTGTAATTACTGTCCACAGATGCTGAATACGGCATACATCCATTTGGGGGGCAAAGATTGCTTCGTTAAAGATTTTATTACCTGCAGAACCACATACACGGTATATGCCCTGGTATGCCCGTGCAAAAGATTTTATATAGGCAAGACAAAGCGGCCCCTCTGGAACAGGTACAAGGAGCATGCATACTCCGTACGTACAGGTAAAGGGGTACCGCGCCTAATAGATCACATCCGCAAAGAGCACGGAGGAGATACCAGGGTTTTAAAGTTTTTAGGTCTAGAGAGGGTTAATCCCAAAGCTCACGGCATAGACCAGCACCAGACATTACTGAGAAAAGAATCTCTGTGGTTTGCGAGTCTAGAAGCCACGGGCCCACTTGGCCTGAATGAGCGAAATGATCTGACAGTGTTTTTGTAACGTTTTATTGTCTAGACAATCTTTTTAATACCACTGATCACGTGTGTTACCTGTGTCTATTTTACACTCCCCTTTGTTACACGGCGCATGCTCCTGGCTAGACGACAGGCCCGAGAGGCCAGAAACGGCCGTCGCCATTTGAGACACGCCACGCACCCTCCTCCTCCCTGTCTGCACATTTTATGTGAAATAAAGAAACAAGCGTGATTTACTGTTACCGGTGAGTGCTGAATACATTTTCTCGCTTTGGACTATAACTACTATAATACTGCTCCTATATACAGGAATATTCTTTCCAGTCTGACACAGTGCTCTCTGCTGCCATCTCTGTCCATGTCAGGAACTGTCCAGAGCAGTAGAGGTTTTCTATGGGGATTTGCTGCTGCTCTGGACAGTTCCTGACATGGACAGAGGTGGCAGCAGAGAGCACTGTGTCAAACTGGAAACAATACACCCCTTCCTGCAGGACATACAGCAGCTGATAAGTACTGGAAGACTGGAGATTTTTAAATAGAAGTAAATAACAAATTTATATAACTTTATGGCACCAGTTGATTAAAAAAGTAAATAAATACAATAATATACCACTAGTGGGTACTGTATGGCTATATATTCAGAATAGGAGGCCGCTATACAGAAGTATATTTTTATACTCTTAATATTTGTAGTGTGTATGGCAGAGCTATGTGCTGTGTTTGTGGATGGATCAGAAAGTGCCGTGTATTATAACCGGGTGAGGATGAAATCAAGCAAATGGGAGGGGCTTAGGATATATTGTATCTATAGGAACCTAGGGGGAGATTTATCAAACATGGTGTAAAGTGAAACTGGCTCAGTTGCCCCTAGCAACCAATCAGATTCCACCTTTCATTTTCCAAAGAGTCTGTGAGGAATGAAAGGTGGAATCTGATTGGTTGCTAGGGGCAACTGAGCCAGTTTCACTTTACACCATGTGTGATAAATTTCCCCCTAGTGTCTCCTCTGTAGACCAGATATAATGAAGAGAGAGGTAAACGATTACATAATGGTTTATTGTATATACCGATCAATGTTTGTTAATATATGTCTGAGATACAGGACAGATAGTCCATGGAAAGTGCTGTCACCGCTCACACCTGATAATGATTAACCATAAGCACTTATACTGATGATATATGCCCTTATGGCTTGAAAATCGAGTTTATGTGTAAATCGTGAGGTTGTTTCTTCTGCTATAATACTGCCCCTATGTACATAGGTAACATGGCAACGGGTGTGGACACACTGGGCTACCCAACCGGTTTGACCAAGATCTAGGTTCAGGAGTCTAAGCACCCTCTAAGTTGTCACCCTTTATCCCTCTCCGGGATGTGTAAGCTTCTAGAGAATACCAGGCCACATCCCATGTGTGGGTAGCAGGTGGTCCAGCAGGCCATAAGGCAATGTAGGTTAGTATCCAGGTATCCATCATCCATTTCACACCCCTCGCCCTGGCAAAAAAGAGGGTGACGTTTTGATCTACTGCTATCGGACCAATGCTTCTTCAACCCATCTCCACCTATCCCTACCCTCACCTCCATCCGTATCTACTCCCCTTCATTTACCAACCACCAGGCTCCGCAACCAACTTCTTTGACCAATTGACCATTTGGTTATTGCACGTCCTCTCTTCGGACATTCCCACCATCATCATGGGTGACTTAACCAACCCCATCAACACATCCCAAACAGCTGTCTCCAAACTCCTATCCCTAGCCTACTCTTTCACCCTCACACAGTGGTCTTCTATGGCCACTCACACAAAGCACACCTCTCCACATCCCTGACAACAACCTCTTAATATTTTCTTCTCTCTTTTCTCTAACTCCTCCTCAGTACAGAACCTTGGCTACCCTCACAGGAATCTCAAACACCTTAACACTCAAACACTCTCCGACTCCCACCTGCCACTCTCCGGCATATCTCTTCTTATTGACACAGATGTGGCCGCGACCTTTTACGACTCCAAAATTACCTTGGGTCTTGACTATGTCGGCCCTCTCACACACACAACAGAAAACAATGCATCCACAGATAACCCTAACCAACCTAACCAAACCACCAAGGCGTGTGTCCAGGGCTACTGGGAGAAAACATGTTCCAAGGACGACCTCCAGACATACAAGCAAGCGGTCCCTAACTTCAAATCTGCTCGTACCTCTGCTAAACAGGGTTATCATCTTTATCTCACAGCCCCAGACAACAGTTTAATTCCCCTCTTTGCCCCTCCACCCCCAAATCTCTCATCTCTCCTAAGGACTTTACCACTTTCTTCACCTTACAGTCCCCTAACCCCACCCCCCACCCCCCGTTCAGTGCTCTTCCACACTAGCTCCCCTCTCCACCATCACTGAAGAACATCTCTACAAACTACTCTTCACATCACACCTCACCACCTGCGCACTTAACCGAATCCCATCCCACCTTATCCCCAACCTCTCCTTAGCACTTGTCTTAGAACTAACTTATCTCTTGACTAACTACTGGTATCTTTTCTTCTCCATATAAACATGCAACCATCACATTCATCCTTAAAAAGCCATCCATTTACCCTGCCTCCTTATCCAGCTACCGCCCCATTTGACTTTGCCTCGAAAGTGCTCGAACAAAATCTCTACCTTGCCCTCACCAAAGTGGCCTATGGCCAGTAGACCATTCCCCCTCCCAAACTCTTTCATCCCTTGGTGTCACCAGCTCAGCCCTCTCCTTGATCTCATCTTACCTCTCCTATCTCACTTTTGGTGTCCCCCACTCCCACACCGCCTCCTCTGACTCATTGTTGGTGTCCTCCAATGCTCTGTCCTCGGCCTCTTCTCTTCTTCATCTATACATTTGGCTTGGGACACATTATAGAATCCCACAGCTTCAGGTACCACCTGACACCCAAATCTACCTCTCTGGTCGAGATATCCACTCTCTGCTATCCCGGATCCCAGAGTGTCTATCAGCCATATCTTCCTTCTTCTCCTCCCGCTTTCTAAAGCTCAACGTGGACAAAACAGAACTAATCATCTTCCCCCCATCTTGCTCCACCCCTCCATCTAATTTCTCAATCACAGTCAATGACTCCACTCTGTCCCCTGTCCCCCAAGTTTGCGGCCTTGGGGTCACCTTTGACCCTGACCACTTCCTGCCGCCTTCACCTTAAAAACTATTCCCGAATCTGCTCTTTTCTCACCCCTGACTTCACAAAACTGCTGGTACATGGTCTCATTATATCTCGCTTGGACTCTCCCCTCCCTTTGCCTCTGCATCTTTCCTCTGCCAATCCCTTCACTGGTTCCAGTATACTAAATCCAATAAAACACTGTACCAGATAACAAGTAACAAATATAACCACCACATACAAACTGACACCACCACATACTGACTAATACCACCACATACTAATACCCCCACATACTAACACCACCACATACTAATACCACAGCATACTGACTAACACCACCGCACACTGACTAACACCACCGCACACTGACTAACACCACCGCATACTGACTAATACCACCACATACTGACTAATATCACCGCATACTGACTAACACCACCACATACTGACTAATACCACCGCATACTAACACCACCGCTGCTACTGAATAATACCACCACATACTGACTAACACCACCACATACTGACTAACACCACCGCTGTTACTGAATAAAATCCTATGTACACAGATCACTATAGAGGTAGAGCCAGCCCTACACAGGTTCTGTACGCCATATACAGTGCAGTTATATCCGGTGACTCACAGGGGTCGTCTTCTGAGCCACAAACCCACAGAATCTGCCAGACAGACATATTAGGCTCCTCACTCTGGCACCATCCTCATCTCTCTACAAACTGCACATCTGTATTGGCCCCTTTACACCCTCATTTAGTGGATAGGCTAACTGTATGTGACCCCCTTATAGTATATGCCTCCCCCCCTCTGTGTAGCCTCCTTATAGATGGCCCCTTGTTTAGTCTTCCCTATATATGGCCCCATGTGCATATCCTTAAGAACCCCCCTCTGGGAAGTTCCCCTATAGTATATGCCCCCCCCTCTCTGTAGCCCTCCCTTATAAATGGCCCTATCTTTGTAGTCCCCCTTACAGATGCCCCCCATGTCGTCCCCTCTGCCCCTCCTACAGCTGCCCCCCCTAGGTTGTCCCCTCATACAGATGTCCCTCCATGTTGTCCCCTCTGCCCCTCTTACAGCTGCCCCCCCTGTGTTGTCCCCTGTGCCCCTCTTACAGATGTCCCTCCATGTCGTCTTCTCTGCCCCTCTTACAGATGTCCCTCCATGTTGTCCCCTCTGCCCCTCTTACAGATGGCCCCCCTGTGTTGCCCCCCTTATAAATGGCCCCTGGGTTGTCCATCCCCTTATAGATGCCCCCTGTATTGTCACCCTTATAGATGGCCCCCTTGTGTTGTCCATTCCCCTTACAGATGGCCCCCTTATGTTGTATCCCCTTATAGATTGCCCCCCGTGTTGTCCACCCCCCTTATAGATTTCCCCCTTCCGTCTCCCCCTTATAGATTTCCCCTTTATGTTGTCTCCCTCCTTATAGATTAACCTCTTATGTTGTCTCCCCCCTTATAGACTGCCCCCTTATGTTGTCTCCCCCCTTATAGATTGCCCCTTATGTTGTCTCCCCCTTATAGATTTCCCCCCTTATGTTGTCTCCCCCTTAAAGATTGCCCCCTTATAGATTCCTGCCTTATCGATTGCCCCCTATGTTGTCTCCTCCTTATAGATTGCCCTCTTATGTTGTCTTCCCCCTTATAGATGGCCCCCCTATTGATTGCCCCCTTATGTTGTCTCCCCCTTATGTTATCTTTCCCCTTATACATGCCCCCCTATTGATTGCCCCCTTAAGTTGTCCCCCCTTATAGATTGCCCCCTAATGTTGTCTCCCCCTTATAGATTGCCCCCTTTATGTTGTCTCCCCCTTTATAGATTAACCCCTTATGTTGTCTCCCCCCTTATAGACTGCCCCCTTATGTTGTCTACCCCTATAGATTTCCCACCTTATGTTGTCTCCCCCCTTATAGATGGCCCCCCTATTGATTGCCCCCTTATGTCGTCTCCCCCTTATGTTATCTCTACCCTTATACATGCCCCCCATATTGATTGCCCCCTTGTTGTCTCCCCCTTATAGATTGCCCCCCTATGTTATCTCCCCCCTTATACACACTCACACAACTCACCCAACACCTCGCTCCCCCGCCGCAGCTCTCGTGAACGCAAGTGGTCACAAGATTGATAGGACATTAGCGGCGCCTATGGGGAGGGGAGGCAGGGGGAAGCCACCACAGGAGGGGGGCACCGGGCAGCCAGCTAGGGGAGCGCTCGGGCAGAAAGAGAGCTACACAGCTGTCTCTCTGCCTCAGTGCCCCCCTGCTGGCCGGGAGCGTATCCCTGTGCAAGCGCACAGGTCGCACACCCCAAAGGCCTTCTCTGACTACAACATACAATAATAAATAGTCAGGAACAAGCAGAGTAGACATGGTAGGTGGCACAGGTTTAAATAAACCTACTATATAACTACTATAATACTGCCTCCTATGTACAAGAACTATGATGTGTAACTACCAGGCCTGTATCTGCCATGAGGCGAAGTGAAGTCTTCGCCTCAGGCGGCAGATAACACAGCCCTTGAGGGGGGCGGCATCAGCATCCTGTGTCCTTATCATTACAACTAGTTCAGGCTCAGTGCCCGGCCGTGTTTCCTGTCAGTTGCCTCAAGAGAAGCGCTGAGGAGGCACCGGAAGCCTCGTATTCACATCACATAAGACATAGATATAGTGTCTCCTGCTGTTAACCCTTTGAATAATGCAGAGTTATTATACTCTGCATCACTTACACAGAAAAAGTTAACAGCAGCGGGGACGCTATATTATGTCTTCTCTGCACTGCCGACCTCGAGCTGACCTCAGCATAGTGCAAGAGCAGGAGAAGAGGTATCAAAGTAATGTTCTGCTCTGCTGTTAACTCTTTCTGTATTGCAGAATGTAAGTGATGCACAGTAATACTCTACATTCTGCAGTACTGAAAGAGTTAACAGAGCAGCCCGTTTTATGGCTCTTCTCCAGGCTCCTGAGGTCAGAGGTCAGCAGTTGCAGATTGTTGTTTGTTTTGAAGCTCTCAGGGGGCCCATAGTGGCTCAAACAGTTAAAAAATCTGGTCACCGCACACTGTTATCTATAGTACTGTCCCATACACACTGCGATGCTGCACTCTGCCTGTCCTGGATCTTCTCTCCCTGACTATTGCTCTGAGGTCCCTGCAGTTTAGACTGCTGTCAGGTCACAGGATAGGATACTCAGCTGAGGCATTCATCATGTTGAATGGAAGGACCTGGGAGTGCTGGGAGCGCTTTGTCAGTTCTCGCCTCAGGCGGCAGAAAAGCTAGAATCGGCCCTGGTAACTACAGAAAGAAGTAAAAGTTCTGCTCACACACAATGTATATATAATGTGATGCAGGGCTCTGGCTGTTACTGGCAGTAGAGTAAATACATGTCTGATTATATCAGTATAATGGAGGGGTAAGTGTGGTCATAAAACTCCATCCCGGCCTGTGATAGAAATCCTGTTGCACAACTGAGATCCTTATCTTGGGAGTTGAGATTCCTGTGGCGGTATATAGGATATATAAGATACTTGTCTCCTTATATACGGTATATAGTGCACACAACCTTTCTGAGCAGCTGTAAGGCAGATCTGGTATATATTGCCTTTAGACATTTCCCTGCATATGTAGTCAGATTCCTGGAAACTTCAGGAACACGAGGACACAACCCCCGCAAATAGATGAGACTAAGAGCAGCGGAAGATAAGAGAGAACACCGCCCCATGAAGGACGAGCCCGTACCTGTATTACTGCTCCACATTCCTGAAGACTGCAGGTATATACACAGCCCGCCCCAACAGCTCCTCCCCCATGTTTACCTGCTGTGTATATCCCATGTGATCTCTAATTCATCTATCTCCTATCTATCTCCTATCTATCTATCTCCTGTCTATCTATCTATCTATCTATCTATCTATCTATCTATCTATCTCCTGTCTATCTATCTATCTATCTCCTATCTATCTCCTATCTATCTATCTATCTATCTATCTATCTATCTATCTCCTATCTATCTATCTCCTATCTATCTATCTATCTATCTATCTATCTATCTATCTATCTATCTCCTATCTATCTATCTATCTATCTATCTATCTATCTATCTTCTATCTATCTATCTATCTATCTATCTATCTCCTATCTATCTATCTCCTATCTATCTATCTATCTCCTATCTATCTGTCTATCTCCTATCTATCTATCTCCTATCTATCTATCTATCTCCTATCTATCTATCTATCTATCTATCTATCTATCTATCTATCTCCTATCTATCTATCTCCTATCTATCTATCTATCTATCTATCTATCTATCTATCTATCTATCTATCTCCTATCTATCTATCTATCTATTATCTCCTATCTATCTATCTATCTATCTATCTATCTATCTCCTATCTATCTATCTATCTATCTATCTATCTATCTATCTATCTATCTATCTCCTATCTATCTATCTATCTATCTATCTATCTATCTATCTATCTATCTCCTATCTATCTCCTATCTATCTATCTATCTGTCTATCTCCTATCTATCTATCTCCTATCTATCTATCTCCTATCTATCTATCTATCTATCTATCTATCTCCTATCTATCTATCTATCTATCTATCTATCTCCTATCTATCTATCTATCTATCTATCTCCTATCTATCTATCTATCTCCTATCTATCTATCTATCTCCTATCTATCTATCTATCTATCTATCTATCTATCTATCTATCTATCTATCTATCTATCTATCTGTCTCCTATCTATCTCCTATTTATCTATCATCTATCTATCTATCTATCTCCTATCTATCTATCTATCTATCTATCTATCTATCTATCTATCTATCTATCTCCTATTTATCTAGGTGTGTCGTATGGTCATGATCACCCCGGCGAACGTTTTAAACGACCATGTAACACCACAAAATAATCGTTACACTACATATATCGTTCATGTTCCCACGTGTTGTGTTATTGTTCGCTAAAAAAATTGTTTAGTGATCGTTAACGAGCGGTCGTTGGAGCGATTTATGAACGATAATTGTTCCGTGGAATAGAGGTATTAGACTTGTGTGAAAACAGTTTAATTTCCCAGAGGAGAATTCCTAACAAATACTGTGTATATACCAGGCAGCTACACATCAAAGCTGGATATACTACTCAGATAGAGTGGGGGCCGTACAACTATTATCCTGGCATTTCCTGTTTGCAGTCAGACAGGTCTTTCCCAGACATTGGTAATTACGGTTGATGCCATCTGCAGATTTGGTTTGAAGATCTAATTAATATAATTAATGTGAAAAAGTTTTCAAAAAGTTCAGCTAGCTACTGACATCTAGTGGAGAAATACAATATCTACAGGTGGTGCTGCCTACTGTGCAGGTCTCAGAAGAATTTCTATTTTTGTCTTTGTCCTTTATGGCTATAGTTGGGAATTTCTGGCCTTATTTCTATCTCAGTAAAGTGATGGTTAATCTTGATGCCCATTTAGACGTAGGCTCTGTAGACGAGAATATGGCTGGAACGAATCATTTTAATTTGTGAAAGAATTACTCTCTGAAAGGGAATCTGTAGTCTGGGTTAGGAGGATTTTTGCGTGTCAGTCTGTCAGTCAGAAGGACTGATTTGCAAACAGATATAGTTGAATATCCTGGCTTGTGTTGGAGCTTTGGTCTAGGGGTAAGTCTCCTGTCTAGAGACCACCAGCAAGTTTTTCTTTGGTCCGATTCCCCTGATGGAAATGAAATATAGTTATTTATTTATTTCGTTTCTCATCATTGTATCATTTTTAATAGGCTGGGTTCACACTACGTATATTTCAGTCAGTATTGTGGTCCTCATATTGCAACCAAAACCAGGAGTGGATTAAAAACACAGAAAGGCTCTGTTCACACAATGTTGAAATTGAGTGGATGGCCGCCATTTAATGGCAAATATTTGCTGTTATTTTAAAACAACGACTGTTATATTGAAATAATGGCCGTTATTTACTGTTATATGGCAGCCATCCACTCAATATCAACATTGTGTGGACAGAGCCTTTCTGTGTTTTTAATCCACTCCTGGTTTTGGTTGCAATATGAGGACCACAATACTGACTGAAATATACATAGTGTGAACCCAGCCTAAAAGTGCAAAGAATTTCCAATCAGGTTTAAATTAGTTTTTTTTAATACAATGGTGAGAAAAAAATATATATTTTTTAATCTTTCTCAGCATTGTGTTTAACTATTTTGAACTTGATTGGGAATTCTTTGCAATTTTAAAAAGATACAATGATGAGAAAAAGTAAATAATAACTAGATTTTATTTCAATCAGGGGAATCGAACCAAAGAAAGAACTGGTCAATGGTCTCTAGACAGGTGATATACCCCTCTAGCTACAGTTTGCAGATACCAATTGAAAGCTGAGCGAGCAGGAGGCCGGAAGAAGAGGGAAGAGAAAGGAGTGGTTAGGCGTGCATAATTGTGGCACATACATTGAGCCACAACTCCTCTTTGACTCTTTATTACAGTAGGAGACCTGAGATCGCACATAATACACTCCACTAAAAAAATTACAAAAAGGCAACATACTCATTAGGGGACTGCCAGCTACAGCACACTGTCAGCACCAGTGATAGGGCCTGGTTGCTGACAGATTACCCTCAAAAGCAAAAAATTTGGGCTCAGACATTCAAAAGAACAAGCTCTACAATACACATACGCTTTAATTTCTCTCTTCTTACCTTTTGTCGATTCCATGTATCTCCCACGTACAACTGGCATACTACCCACTAACTGTCTGCAGTGGTTGTGCTCTATCCATTGTGACTTACTAATGTGAGTGGTGACCAGTGGACCATATAAACATCAGTGCCCTTAGAGGATTGGGGAGACTGGCACATAATCAGTAAAGTCAAGGTATTGCAAAGTTTGTCATTTTGCAGTTTTTATTACAAATTCACAGATTTAAAATTAAAATAAAAAAAAAAAATTAAGCGAAGATGGTAAACTACCGGATTGGTAAAAATCCCTGACTCTTCGTCAAGCTATTGGTTAAATATACCGTATTTTTCGGACTATAAGGCGCATCGGACTATAAGGCGCACCAGACTATAAGGAGCACCGCATTATAGTGTATAAGTTTGAAAGAACGAAAAACGTAAGTCACCTGCTGATCACAGTACTTACTGAGGCTCCTTACTATGTCACCTACTGATTACAGAACTGTATTTACTGAAGCTCCTTACTATGTCACAGTACTGAGGCTCCTAACTATGGTGGCCGTAATGCACCATGCAGGATAGGCAGAATTCTGCCAGCGAGTCCTGTTGGCAGAATTCTGCATGGAGCATTGTGGCCACCATAGTTAGGAGCCTCAGTACAGTGTTGCTCTATAACTTCCGGCCACTAGGTGGCGCTATTGAATGAAAGTCTATGCCTAAAGCCTATGCCTGAGCCTGTATCCGGGCTGCGGAGAGCAGGGAGAACGTAACAGCGGGAGAGCGGTACAGCGCTACAACGGGAGAGCAGTACAGCGCTACAGCGGGACAGCAGGACAGGCCTGCGGAGCCATGGGCCGGGAGTCCAGGTGAGGGAGCGCTGCGCTGTGCTGTGTGGCGGGGAGATGTGAGCTCAGCAGCCTATCTGCGCCATGGAGGCCGGAGCTGTCCCGGTCCATATATAAGGCGCACTGGACTATAAGGCACACTTACAATTTCTTAGAAAATCATAGTATTTTAAGTGCGCCTTATAGTCCGAAAAATACGGTAGATAATTTCTTAGAATTCAATCTCTTAGAATTATTTTTCATCTTCAATTCTAATGTTAAAAATCTAAAGAAAATAATAAAAAACAGAACTACATTTTAAAATTCATTATTTAATTTTTATTATTTTAACATTCCAATTCATTTTACCCAAAATTTGACTCTGTGCCGCACCATACAAATAGTGGAAAGATCATTTCAATTTCAAAAAAGCAAAAAAAAAAAAAAGAAAATAATATTAAGTGAACAAGACAAATATATTTTGTATTGCGGATTTTCTATAACAGCTGATACATATCCAAATAGTAAGGATCCAACTGGGGACAAATGGATAGTTTACTAGTATTAAAACTCAATGAGGTATTGTGGGTATAAAAGCATAAAATATTTTATACAATTCAGAATTACACAACTAAAAAGAAAAGTTTTGCTTGTTTAAAGGGGTTATCCAGGATTAAATAAAATTCAGCTACGTTCTCGGAAGAACAGCACCACCCTTGTCCTCAGGTTGTGTGTGGTATTACAATTCAGCTCCATTTACTTCAATGGAGCTTAGCTTCAAAACCTACACCTTAACTGAGGACAAGAGTGCTGTTGTTTTTTTTAGGAAAAAATGCCATGTTTTTTCTAAGCCTGTATAACCCCTTTACCAGACAAAAAAAACAGGATGCTTCAATATTGGAAATTCACAGAAATCGAAATTTGAACAAAAAAAATATGTGTTGGTCTCTTTCCTATAATGGCCATGAATAAAACAGAAGCAAATAATTTAATCAAATAAGACTTTTTGAAGATGCTTAAACTATAACTGAATAGTAAACAATATGACAAATGAATATATTTCTGAAATGAATGACACTGTCGACAATTTTCCACGGATCGATTGTAAATTTCATTGGAAAAAAAAGAGCATAAACCAGAAACTAAATACAAAAATGAACACATAAAAATATCAGAAAACAAGTAGGCTGGACTTATTATTTCTCCCGAAATTCTTGCAATGAGCACAGAAATATGGAAATTTATTTTTGAATATTTTGCGATTTCAGAAAACTAAAATTAAATTAAAGTAAAATATTACAACAAAAGTAAAGTCTAATTAAATTACAAAAATAAATAGAACTGTAAATTAATAATAAATAAATTAAATCTGTTACCTATTAGTAATAATTTATAAATAAAGAATACATTAAGATCCACATTTGTTATTGTTACTTTCAAAATTTAGGATAATTTTCAAAAATTTTCTTCCCTTTGAAACCAGATATGTCAGGTAAATGCTTTTCCAATCCTCTAACTACAAACTGCATTTCAAGAACACGTAAACTCTATGGTTTCCTTGGTAAATAACCTGCGTAATACTTAGGATCTTAGGGCTGGAAAAAAATATGAACTGTCATTTTTATTTTATTTTTTCATTTTTAGCATCACAATTTTGGTAAATTTGATGTAGGTCTCCCACCGTAACAGCCTGAAAATGTTTTACTTACAAGCTTGAAGAACCTGAGCCATAGGATGTTGGAAGGTCAGGAAAAAACGGTGGGTGACAGCTTCCATTTATTTATAACCAATTTTACATTTTTTAGAAAAAATTTTATGTATCCAATTTTTCATATTCTTCCCAATATTTGAAAAAGAAAAGTTTACAATAAAGGTTGTACTTACCTGTAAAATCTTACATTAAAGGAGTTTTATGAATGGGACAGCCCATTCCCTACAGTAGGAAAATCTTAATTTTTAGCCTCAGGTCCAAAGGGCCAGCGGCTAAAGTAAATCGACAACCATATAATACATGGCTGGGTCAAATCTGGCAGCATGGGAGCTACTTTTTCCTTGTGGCTTATAAATGGGGGTGATGAACTCCCCTTAATGAATATCCAATTACCTATTCTGGCCTCATATGAAAGCCTGTTGACCCACCATGACATTACGAGAGGTGGGTAGGATAGAATATTGGAATAGTATACAAGATGGCTGCCTGTATGTTGTAGGCAATGGCCAGATGACCCTCCATGACAGTTCCATAAGTACGTAAGATAGTATATTAGAATAGAAAACAAGATGGCCGCCTACATGTTGTTGGCAATGGAGACATCTAAAAGCTCTGTGCAAGTTTTAGCATAAAATATGTTTTCAGATTTCAGAGTTAATGCTATACTTGGTATGGATAGAATCAAAGTTCAACATTATCTAATGTAGAACAAGAGCTTAATGTTCATCCCTGTTATTGCATTGATGAAAATACAACCACCAACCCTTCTCGGGCGATGTAGGTGCCGTAACCATTACGTGTAATACCTTCAGTTTTAGAGGCCACTGCATTGACCATTCAATCTTTTTTTCCAGCCGCCAAAAGAAACTAAAATTACAAAAATTAAGTGGAATTTAAAAAATAAATAAATTAGAGAATGCAAAAGGTCAACATCAACCCATTCTTCTACAGAAATTAAAGGGGAACAACACCAAAATTAATTTCATCACACGTCACGTGGACCCCATATAATTTAGCTCTATAAAATGCCCAAACCACTTTTGTACCATATAAGACCTCAGTCCCAGGGAAGTAGCTATAGGGGGAGAAGAGGTAGTAGTTGCACCAACGTATTAGTGCCATAGAGGGCCGACAGACCCTTTTCCACATAAGAAGATACCAGTAGTATCGATGGCACAATGCACTGGGGCTCAGGAGCTTCCCATTCTACTTTTGCGCATTCCCTTTGCTTAGGGATTCGAGGGAAGCTCCAACCATGGACCATAACAATGTCAGTCAATGAACTTAGGTGGAATTCCCCTTTAAAAAATAATAAATGCCTTAAAAGATATAATTAAAATGGTTTGTTTATTACTCCAGAAATGTCAACACCCATAGGCTGTGTTTGGTATTACATTCACTTGAATGGGGCTGAGTTGCAGTACCAGGCACAGCCATTGGACTAGAGTGGTGTCATTTTTGTTTAATCTCAAACGAAAAAAGACAGAATAGGGAGGTCTTGGTGGTCTCAGGGGCATAACTCCTGATCCACTACATGGCTTTCAGTTTCCTAAAAGGGACAGCCACATGGAAGACCCCTTTATCAGTACCACTAAGAAGGTCAGTCAAGTAAACCCATTGCATATGTTTAGGCCACAGTAGTGAGTGGGAGGCAACTTGGAGAAGACCTACACATACATATTCCACAGTCAGTGAGTGCTATACCATACAACTGGTTTAATGTTTGGGGGTTTTAGATTAAAACTATAATAAGTAGCAATAACAACCTTACAGAATTAAAAAATCAAGTGAATAAACATATCAGTGCATGGAGACAACATGGTGTCATCGACAATCCAATCCACCTCAATCACAATCACATGTGCAGACTATTGTTAATAAGAAAGACCATTGTCTGGCCAAGTATATACTTCTTGATTTAAAAATAAATCTAAACTTATACCTAACTCCTTCAAGAGCAAGGAAAACCTTAAGAAGAAGAGCGACCGCGGTTCAAGAGAGGAGTTCCACCAACTGCAATCCAGAAAAATGGACACAATTATTCACTGATGGCTGGTCAACGTAACTGGTAAGACCATGAAACCGATCCTTAAAGGGATATTAGCACCTAATTTCGGAATAACCCATGATGTAGAATTATTCTGGCAGGTTAAAATATGGGGTCCGCCATATCTAGAGGATGCTCCATTCTATCGTTACTGCATGTCAACGAATAAGGTTTTGTTAGAGCTGGTGGTGCTGTTGCATTGGTGTCTATGGAAGGTGGTGGTCATTGCCATAGTGGCAAAAGGAGGTACTGAAAGTTGAAAAACATTCATTTAAACTGCAGTAACATTTGAAGAAAAAAAAACCCACCCATAACCACCCAATCTTATAGCGATATATAAAGGTGATACCTGTCCTTGAAAGGGGTGTAACAACTTTAGGCAATGGTAATTTTTTGGGTTTTAACATAGTTATTATTGGGTGTGCTTCATATACATCTGTACATGTTTGGAGTAGAGACACTAAAGCGATCCCCTACTGCTTACGATGTTAATTTTCTCAATGTGGGCGGAGTCATGTAAGAGTTCTGTTATGTACTGCTATGTACTCTGAGTTAGTGAAAGTATCAACCTAGTTACCCCCCCCCCTTAGAGATGAGCCAACCTCAAGCACATTGGGGTTCGTCTCGGCACTTGATTACCGATGACTTTAGAAGTTAAATGCAGCCCTAGGGAGTTATGGGATTTTTTCCAGGCAACCCTACTGTTTCAGGCACAGGTGATCAAATGCAGAGAGTTCGGGTTCGGATGAATCCAAATGTGCTCGAGGTTTGCTTATCTCTACTCCTCCTCTCTTAAACACCACCTGAGGCCTGCCACGTGCACCGTTCTACTCAATCGAAACTCTTTTACGGAGCCTATTACACAGCACTGTAATCACGTAATCGGGGCTTCGATCGGGGCACGAACAATCACTAGATCGTTCCCGTTGTATGGGAAGATGTGTGACTGACGGCCAATGATTTCTCAACATGCCCGATGAAGAAGGATTTGTTTGTTTGTTGGCTGTTTTTGGCGTAAACCAACTCTAACCTCTTCCTCTTCTTCTCCCATCCATTGTTTTACACTGGACGTATATAAATAGTGATAGCAGACAACTGCATGGTGAAATAATGTCTACTGAAAGGTAAGGGAAATGCTATCCGCCCCAGGTAAGGTCCGCTTTAAGCGAGTCTAGTCATTTTTAACCAACCAAGAACCACAAACCTATGCTTTATGCTGAACTCGTGTTCTACCCCACCATTACACTAGTACAATATCCCATAGTTATGACTACCTTACACTAAAAGAATTCCAAAATTTTGTCCATTAGACTAACCATACAACGTCCCGAAGAATAGTCCTCTCCTAAAGTGTTTAGATCACAGCAAAGGGTGCAAAATCATATAAAAAAATATAAATAGCATGCTCTTAACGACAAATAAAAATCAACCTATGAAGAGTGAAGAATTATGTCTAACGCGGCTTTATATATTGGCTTTAGTATCCTGGGACTCTGATGATCTTAAGGAGCAGTCCTTTATCTGCATACTTCCACGTCACCAGCATCTTCCCTGGTAGAGGTCACCAAAGAATCGTCCTTCGGTCTCCAGATGTTCCTCCTGTGCTTCTCTTTTTTTTGAATACTGAAACGGTAAAAGTCCAAACTTGTGGTCGCCATCAGTCATCTATTGTCCCACTGTAGCATCTCTTTCGAAGTCTATGGGTCGGGGGGTGTTTTGGAGAGACAGCTGAGAGGGGCGCACTGTGGGCTGGAATGTGGTCTCTCCTCTTGGAGTGCTAAATTAGGACTAAAAGATAAAAAAAAAAATGATTTTAGGAAATAGGTGAACAACATAAGAACAAGTGACAATTTCTAACAAAAGGACTTTGTTAACCAAAACTACTAAATCATGGGCGAAATAACTCAGTTAACAGTAAATATAACTGTATAGGGTAAGTCTAAAGGTGGTGTTAGTTTTTTTAATCAGTTTGTTATTTTTGTAACTATCCACATAAAATAAAATCTTGCTATAGTAGTTTTACCACTGGCAGTAGAGCAGTCACTTGTCAGCTTTGCAGTATAAACTGGGACAGAAAGAGCAGAGTCGTCTCATTATCATTGAACCTGAAAGGTTTAAGGGGTTCTCCAGCCTATAAAACGCTTTTATATACGGCTGCACTCTTGTTAAACATAATAAACATGTTATGCTTACCTCTCCGTGCTCCCCAGGTGTCCCGATGCGGCCTTCACCAGTGTCCTCCTGCAGCTCTGCTACAAACTACGGAAAATTTTTTACCTTGGGTATGACAATCCGCTCACCCAGTCATTGGCTGAGGTGGGAAAGCAATGTGGCTAGTGATTGGCTGAGTGAGCTGTCACTCCCGAAGGAAGTAGCAGAGCTGCCAGGGGAGAGGCCGCATCAGGACATTGGGGGAGAGCGGAGAGGTAAGCTTAACATGTTAATTATGTTTACCAAGAGTGCAGCCATATATAAAACTTCTTAAATAAAGGGATAACCCCTTTAAAGAGATTCTCATGTCTACAAAACTGATGAGTAGTGTTGAACGGATCTGTCAAAATGTAAGAGTTCGGCAAAGCTAGCTGAACCTAAAATTTGGCGTTTGAGTCCACCCGGCTGCAGAAGTTATATGCCGCTCTAGGGCTGCCAGGATATCATGGATACAGTCTATGGCCAATGGCTGTATCCATGTTTTCCTGGCAGCTCTAAGGCAGCATCCAACTTCTGCAGCTTCTAGGAACCAAACGTCAAGTGTTGGGGTTTGGATAACATTGCCAAACTCGAACATTTTTACAGATCCGCTCAACACTTCTGATGAGCTATCCATACAATAGTTCATAAATCACTGGGATCGGAAACTGAGACCATAGTCAAAAGAACCTCGCAATGGATAATAGCACTGACAATAGGCTATAGAGACAGTTTAGCTCCTCCTCGTATTCTTTTCCGAGCGTGCTCACTATACTCTTCTATACACTTCCCTATACAGTTTGGCTCCTCCTCTTCTCTGAGCATGCTCACTGCACTCTCCTATGCAAGTCTTAAAGAGGCTCTCCGAATATTATCCAGAGAATAGTGGATAACTAACTGACTGGTAGGAGCCTGACTGCTGGGACCTCCACCGATCACAAGGTCAACTGCCCCTCGAGTGATTGGAGCGGCAGCATGCATGCTCTGCATCCAACTACTGTAGCCACCGGGAATCAAGCGGCAAGCGTAGGGGTTCAGATAATGTTGCCGAACCTGTTCATTTTGACAGACCCACTCAAAACTACCGATGAACTATCCATACAAAAGGCTATCAATATCAAACAGGTGGGTGTCCTTCTTAGCCAATTGAAGGCACCAGTGTATATATTTTTTTTCTGTAAAACCACTTATGATGTCACACTAAGCACTGATTGGGGCATCTAAGGAGTAAATGTTTGGGTCATGGTGAGACCTACTTAGGTTCTGAGGAGTAACAACTGCTCATCTCCAAAATAATTAAAACAAAACCCTATAGAATTAGCTTCATCTACAATCACACTGTTGCCCGAGCTGTGGTTGGGTTATCCAGCTCGAGCATGGATCGGGACAAAATTCTTTGATCAGAATTTTCTCCAATTCTTGGCATTGCAGCCTCATTCCTGAAAGAAATGGTGGAGAAACAGTGGACTATATATCTGTAGGCTACACTGCTATAAAGAAACTGTATATCCCTATTGTATTGGATCATCTGCTCGTAAAGACGGAACACACTGACCCCAAAGGGTTCTACATATTCCACCTTTGCGCCTGGTCACACTACGGAATCCGCATAGATAAGCTTCGGCAGATTCTATGCGAACTCCCGCTTGAGCATTTGGCTAACCCATAGGCTCCATTCTATGGTCAGGTGGATGTCAATCTTTTTTTGGGCAGATGGTGGAATCTGCCTGAACCCACCGGAGTTTATCCGTAGTGTGACCGGACCCATATAGACCAAAGCCTGGTAAACTGAATTCAGGAGCTACTGCTGTATCTTTAAATAGATTCCCAACCCCTTTGACCCCTTATTTTAATGAGGTAAACAGATGGTTACTATGGCCGGGTCAATGTGTACACCAGCTGTCAGGAATAGTGAGGAGCTGATAATGTTCCTTGCCATGTGAGGGAATGAACCGCTCATTCAGCCAACGCTACTTACTAAGGAAAGTCACGATAGTAAATATAGTCCATGAAGTCAGAAGCTTAAAAAAGCCGGGAGTATTTTTAGCTTTTGCACCTTATGCATCCCTGTCAAGTAAATAACATTATCGTATTACTACGGAGACCTTTTAACTGGGCAGATGTTCATGTTTGGTGGACTTTATTTAATAGGATCCGCCATATTGCACTCACTCTCTTTTATTTCTGTTTTTTTTTTTTTTTTTTTTTAAATGTGTTGAATTTCTGATGCTCGAGTCTAGACCTATGATAAGTCATTGGGATCGGAAACCAAGACCCTGGTAAAAAGAAGTGACAACTGGCTATAAACAAAACTCCTCCACTCCAGTATAGGTATCGGACACCAGTCCAGGCATTGGCAGCTTGTATGAAATAAAATATTTGACAGACACAACGCGTTTCAAAGCCGTTCCTGCTTCTTTTTCAAATGTTAATGACACTGATGACACTTCGGCTTTGAAACGCGTCATGTCAGTCAAATAAATATTTTATTTCATATAAGCTGCCAATGCCTGGACTGGCCAATACGTATACTGGAGTGGAGGAGTTTTGTCTGTAGTCTCGATCCTTTGTTGGATTACATGGGAGTGGCTTGTGCCTCCAGTTCACACAACACACCCAGGTGAGAGCTCCATTTATTCTGTTTTTAACTTTGAAGCCTAGTCTGATCTATACCATGGAGCGCTGTCTTTTTCTTCATTGTCAACTGGATATAAAGACAGTTTGGCTCCTCCTCTTCTCTGAGCATGCTCACAAAATTTTCCTATGCAAGTCTTACTCTCCAATGCACCCCCTTTCACACTCCTGTTTTAATTATGTAAACAGATGTATGGTTACTATGGCCAGGTTTGGTGTGTTATTGGATCAATAAGTCATTGGGATCAGAAACCAAGGCCATACTCAAAATAACCTAGCTATGGATATCACTGAAAAAAATTGCCTATAGAGAGAATTTGGCTCCTCCTCGCCCTCTTCTCTAAGCATGCTCACTACACTCTACTAAACACTCTCCTATAGAGAGAGTTTGTCTCCTCCTCCTCTTCTCTAAGCATGCTCACTACACTCTCCAATAGTGAGAATTTGGCTCCTCTTCCTCCTCTGAGCATGCTCACCACTACACTCCCCAATAGTTTGCCACTGCCTCCTCCTCTTTTCTGAGCATGCTCACTACACTCTCAAATAATGAGAATTTGGCTCCTCCTCCTCTTCTCTGAGCATGCTCACCACTACACTCTCCAATAGAGTTTCCACTGCCTCCTCCTCTTCTCTGAGCATGCTTACTACATTCTCCTATAGCGAGAGTTTGGCTCCTCCTCCTCTTCTCTGAACATGTGCACTACATTCTCCTTTGCAAGTCTTAAAGAGGTTTCCAATATTATCTAGAGGATAGGGGATAACTAACTGATCGGTAGGAGTCTGACTGCTGGAACCTCCACCGATCACAAGGTAAGTTGCCCCTCGAGTGATTGGAGCGGCACCACGCATGCTCGACTACTGTTCCAACCTCAAAGAGAAAGTGTGGATCACCCCTTTAAATAGTAAAACCCATAGACATTCCACCCCAGGTAGAAAGGAAGAGGGGAAGTAGAACTACAGAGAAAAGGAATAAAGGTTGTGAAGGTTTGCTGGACTCTGCATGCAGTGAAGAAAAGATATATATAAGTGGGTTATCTGCATATTACCTGGCGGTCGGGCAGTCTAGCCGCCGGGTTAGTTGTGAGCAGTGTGGCGGTGAGGCAGCAGGCTGCTGACAATCTACAAGAAACTGATAAATTAGACATATATACAGAGAGATGACACGGTCCATGGTTATATAGAAGAGGAAAAGAGAGAAGAAAGAAAGCGTTGTTAACAGAACTTGGGGTTAGATGAGTTGTCCAAGATTTGAATTTTTTTCAACAGCGCCACCCTTGGCTATAGGCTGTGTCTGGTACTGCAACCCAGATAATAGGGAGGAGCTGCAATATCAGGCACAGGCTAGTACAATGGGGGCGCATTTCAAAACAAATAAAATCTCAAACAATCCCATCAAAGTAATAGAGGTAATAATTATACAGACACTAAGACCATTTAGTTAAAGTCGTTACAATAGAAAAAAAAATGCTTTCAAAATTGAAAAACAAAAACTCTGTTTAGACTAAGGCTGCGTTCACACAACGTTTTTTCATCCGTTGTGAATCAAGCCTAACAAAAATTGCATTTTTGACCATAGATTTTTTTTTTTTTAAATTTATACTATAGAACTGATGGGGCAATTCGCTCCTAGACTAAATTAAAATATATATGGACGTACAGTACTCATGTTTAACCGCCTGTATTCACAATGCACCACTGAATGGTGTAGTAAGTTACAGCTGGATATGGAATACAGATAGTTAAGCACAGGTAGAATACACTCTAGATTGCCGCAGTAGTCATTTCACAGAGTGCAGTACCTCCTTCTCTCCTGCAAGTGGCAGCAGCAGCACAGTTTACAATGATGGAGACAGAGTGCCGCATTTCAGTGATAGAATGGATTATAGACAAAGAATAGACAAGAATGACAAACGCACAAGGTTAACACACACGTAAGTCACATAAAGCCGACTCACTGTAGAACATTATAGCTTAACCCCTTAAGGACAGAGCCTGAAATGGCCTTAATGACAGAGACAAATTTTATGAATATGACCAGTGTCACTTTAGTCATTAATAACTTCGGGATGCTTTTACCTATCCGGCTGATTCTGAGATTGTTTTCTCGTGACATATTGTACTTTACATTTCTGGTAAATTGGAGTCGATACTCATAACAAATCTTTATGAAAAAAACCCAAATAAGGTGAAAAAATGTGAAAAAATGCATTTTTCCAACTTTGAAACTTCTTTGCGTATACAGAAAGTGGTTATACCACATAAATTATATATTAAATAGCATTAGCAACATGTCTACTTTATGTTGGCGGCATTTATTAAACTATCTTTCATTTTTTTTAGACGATAGGAAGCTTAAAACATTAGCAGCAAATTTCCAAATTTTCAGTAAAATTTCAAAATCAGATATTTTTAGGGACCTGTTCAGGTTTAAAGTGTATTTGAGGGGCCTGTATGTTAGAAAGCCCCACAAAGCACCCCATTTCAGAAACTGCACCCCCCAAACTCTGCAAAAGCACATCCAGAAAGTGTTTAAACCCTTTAGGGGAGTCACAGAAATAAAAGCCAAGTGTGTAAGGAATTTGAAAATTTTAATTTTCTGTGCAGAGATTTTATTGTAATCCAATATTTTTCATAATTATAAACCTATTACCAGAGAAATGCACCCCAATAATTATTGCCCCGTTTCTGCAGTTTATAGAAATACCCCATATGTGGCCCTATTGCGCTATTTGACGCAACCACAAGCCTCAGATATAAGGGAGCGCCTAGTGAATTTCAACGCCTCCGTTATATTTGGTCATTTTTGACTGTACCACTTCAGGTTGGCAGAGGCTCTGGGGTGTCAAAACCTAAAAAACACCCCTAAAGGGACACCATTTAGAAAACTACACCCCTCAAGGAATGTAACAAGGGGTGCGGTGAGCATCTGGACCCCACAGGTGCTTCACAGATTTTCCGAACAATATGGCGTGAAAAAAGAAAAATTTATTTTTTACACTAAAACGTTGTTCTAGCCTTCAATTTTTCATTTTCTTAAAGGGATAAGAGGCAAAAAAAGACAAAAAATGTGTAGCGCAGTTTCTCCCGAGTACAGAAATACCCCACATGTGGCGATAGAGTGCCAAGGGGGCGCAGGACGAGCCTCCAAAGGGAAGGAGCGCCAATTGGCTTTTGGAAGCTGAATTTCACTGAAAAGGATTTCAAGGGCCATGTCGCATTTACAGAGCCCTCGTGCTGCCAAAACACTGGAAACCCCCCACAAGTGATTCCATTCTGGAAACTACACCCCTCAAGGAATCTAACAAGGGGTGCAGTGAGCATATGGACCCCACTGGTGACGGGCACAAATGTGGAACAATGTGACGTGAAAGGGAAAAATTTCATTTTTTCACTTTCATGGCACAAATGTGCCCGTCATCAAGGGGTCCATATCCTCACTGCACCCCTTGTTAGATTCCTTGAGGGGTGCAGTTTCCAGAATGGGGTCACTTGTGGGGGGTTTCCAGTGTTTTGGCAGCAGGAGGGCTCTGTAAATGTGACATGGCGTTCATCATCCATTCTAGCCAAATCCAACCTCCAAAATCCAAATGGCGCTCCTTCCCTTCGGAGGCTTGCCCTGCGCCCTCATGGCGCTTTATGTCCACATGTGGGGTATTTACGGACTCGGGGGAAATTGCTCTACACATATTGTGTGTTTTTTTCTCTTTTAACCCCTTGTGAAAATGATAAATTCAAGGCTAAACCAACATTATAGTGTAAAAAATGTAATATTTCATTTTCACGCCACATTGTTCCACATTTGTGCCCGTCACCAGTGGGGTCAATATGCTCACTACACCCCTTGTTACATTCCCTGAGGGGTGTAGTTTCCATAATGGGGTCACTTGTGGGGGGTTTCAACTGTCTTGGCAACACAGAGGCCTTTTGAATGCAACATGGCCCCTCAAAATCCATTCCATCCAAATCCAGCCTTCAAAAACGAAATGGTGCTCGTTCCCTTCGGAGGCTTGCCCTGCACCCGCATGGCGCTTTATGTCCACATGTGGGGTATTTACGGACTCGGGGGAAATTGCGCTACACATTTAGTTTTTTTTCTCCTCTTTTAACCCCTTGTGAAAATGATATATTCAAGGCTAAACCAACATTATAGTGTAAAAAATATAATATTTCATTGTCACGCCATATTGTTCCACATTTGTGCCCGTCACCAGTGGGGTCCATATGCTCACTACACCCCTTGTTACATTCCTTGAGGGGTGCAGTTTCCATAATGGGGTCACTTGTGGGGGGTTTCAACTGTCTTGGCAACACAGGGGCCTTTTGAATGCAACATGGCCCCTCGAAATCCATTCCATCCAAATCCAGCCTTCAAAAACCAAATGGCGCTTCTTCCCTTCGGAGGCTTACCCTGCACCCGCATGGCGCTTTATGTCCACATGTGGGGTATTTCCAAACTCAGGGGAAATTGCTCTACACATTAAATGTTTTTTTTATCTTTTAACCCCTTGTGAAAATGAAAAAACATGACAAGATTAATGATTTAGAGTAAAAATTTTACAAAAATTACACTAAATGTTGGTCTAGCCGTGATTTTTTTCCATTTCCACAAGGGGTTAAAAAAGAAAATGAACACAAAACGTGTAGGGTAATTTCCCCTGAGTACGAAAATACCCCACATGTGGACATAATGTGCCATATGGGCACAGGGCAAGTCACCAAAGGGACAGAGCGCCATTTAGAGGCTGGAATGGAGGATGGAGGCCATGTCGCAATTACAAAGCTCCTGTGCTGCCAGGACAGTAGAAACCCCCGACAAGTGACCCCATTCTGGAAACTACACCCCATAAGGAATCCAACAAGGGGTGCAGTGAGCATATGGACCCCACTGGTGACGGGCACTTACGTAGAACATGTGCCGAGAAAATAAAAAATACAATTTTTTTCATTTTCACGTCCCAAATGTGGCCGTCACCAGGGGGCCATATCCCCGCTGCCCCCCTTCTTAGATTCCTTATGGGGTGTAGTTTCCAGAATGGGGTCACTTGTGGGGGGTTTCTACTGTCCTGGCCGCACAGAGGCTTTGTAATTGCATCATGGCATCCTCTAATGGGAATGGCGGCCATACCTATTTAGCTGGGGAAAAGGGACAATTCTAATTTATTTGGGGGTATTAGGCCAATTATTAGTTTATAAGGTTGAAAATGACAGGTGTCCATCAAATTCAACCTGTGTTGATCCAGAGGAAGGCAAAAAAAAAACCCTCGTAAGGCAGACGACAGTAGCCTCATCACAGGGGAAAAATTCCTTCCCGACTCCATAATGGCGATCAGAATAATCCCTGGATCAACGTGACCCCTGAAATAGGAATAAGGGACAGAATTTAGATAATGTAGAACCCCAATGACGTGTGGTGCGCCTTGGAGCGATCCAGTATGCAGAGGCCGGGGTGATCAGGACAGGCGTCACACTGGAAAATGTTGTCCTTCCTGATCCCCCTGTTACACCACACTCTGCACTTCTTCTGGGGTCTCCCTTTCTCCAGTGTGGGGGACGTCACCTGGAAAATGTTGCCCTGGTGCGATACGGGGTCCTTCATATCCAGAAGCGCTGGGTCCGCTCCATGGCTGCTAAATATTAGGGCGCTATTACTACTTCTGATATGTTCGGATCGTGCCGCAAGCTACAGGGCAGCGAGAGACCAGAGGAGGGGGGTGCTGGTATAAAAGTTATCCCTGTACAGGTGGTGACCTTTATCCAGCAGTGGGAAGATCAGTTCCCGGACGATCTTCCCACTAACTCCGAGGATGGGGGGGCATCTGGGGGCTGGATTCGGGTGTCCCTTCCTACATACACTCTAAGGGTACGTGCACACTGCGGAATCGCGACAGATAACCCTTCGTGCATTCCACAGCTGGCACCCACCGGCGGACTGATGCAGGCGCGCGTCTCCACACGTGTCATAGACTCCATTCTATGCACGGGCGGATTCCGCTCTCCGTCCAACGTGTTCATTCTTTGGATGGACGATGGAATCCGCCCGTGCATAGAATGGATTCTATGACACGGGTGGAGACACATGCCTGCATCAGTCCGCCGGCGGGTGCCAGCTGTGGAATGCACGAAGGGTTATCCTTCGCCATTCCGCAGTGTGCACGTACCCGAAATCTGTAAGTGTACCCTAAGGTACGCTCACAGAGTTTGTAGAATTTCACTCCATACCGTCATCTCTTATTGGGACGGTACTGGCGGAAAAGATGTGTCTGGGGGGCAGCGTACGCTACACTACCCCCAGACACGTCACTGGAGGATGAGGATGATGAGGATGAATGGAGGAACGAAGGACCCCCCATTCATCCTCACTGGCTGTTTCGGTGTCGGAGGTAATAATAACGTATCCCTCTGACGCCGAAAACACCCAGGGGGCCATCTTTATACGGGGATTAGTATATGGGGTATGTAGTGGTGTAGTGTCAAACTTTATTCAATGTAGTGTGGTGTAATGTAGTGTTTTTTACGTGTTTTTTTACAGTAAGTATAAAAAAAAAACCTACGCCAACAAAGGAGTTGCTGATAAATGCCGCACTTATGTGCGGCACTTATAAGCAGACCGTGGCAGTAGAATATAGAAAAAAAACACCCTACGCCAAAAAGGAGGAGTTGCTGATTAGCAGCGCACTTTCGTGCGATGCTGATCAACACTCAGCGGCGATAGGGTGCGGAAAATAGAAAAAAAAAAATTTGAAAAAAAAAAATAAAAAATTCTGAACATCCCTGTAGCTGCTGATAAGTGTATTACACATATCAGCCGCTAGAGGGCAGCAGAGCGCAAAATACGGAAAGAGCCGACGCTGGAGCCGAAAATAGCCGAGAGAAGCCGAACGTGACGTCACAGAAGAAGCCGAAGACCCGAACGAAGACGAGGATGCCGCGAACCCGGAAGACGCCGATCAGGAGCCCGGGACAGGTGAGTAATGTACAAATACCTGCTCTGGACCCCTCGGCTGCCTAGCTGAGGGGTCCAGGGCAGGTATTTACTATATTGTGGGACTCTGATCGCCGTGCCACCGGCCCGATCGCCGTGAATGGCCGGCCGGTACCGGCCGGCCGTTCACGGCGATCGGGCCGGTGGCACGGCGATCACCATTACTTTTTACAGTAATGGCGGTCGGTGCCGTCCTCGGACAGCACCGACCGCCATTTTTTTCCGGGTCATCGGGTCGCCGATGACCCGGAAAGGTTCCGATCGCCGCTATTGGCTGATCTGAATTGATCAGCCTATAGCGGCGATCGTAAGCACGGGGGGTGTTAACCACCCCCCGTGCCGTGAAGCTAAGATGGCCTGCTATGATTTATAGCAGGCCATCTTCCCCGACCGCTGTGTGTGAACACGCAGCGATCGGGGAAACATCGGGCGTAAATTTACGCCCTGATGCGCCAAGTACCAGGGCGCGAGGGCGTAAGTTTACGCCCGATGTCGTTAAGGGGTTAAACACATTTGTAATAACACATAATAGTTCAGAAACAGATCAGTCTGCATTCTAAAGATTAGACCTGTAAGTTCTCAATGTCATTTCCATTGCAAAGCATGTTAGTTGCTAGAGATAGAGATAGCTAGGAAACGAAGTAGACAGATCATAGATAGATAAATAGATAGATAGATAGATAGATAGATAGACAGGAAGTAGATAGTTTTACTCTTAGTTTTGCCATTTACCAGACACTGCAACATCTTAACCAGTAATAACCAGCAAACCTAACTTCCACTACACATAGTTTGGTGTGTGTGTGTGTGTGTGTGTGCCTGTGTGTAGTGAGTGTATGTACTCTGTGTGTGCCTGTGTGTAGTGGGTGTATGTATGTGCATGTACTGTGCATGTGCATAGTGTGTGTATGCCTGTGTGTAGTGAGAGTATGTGCATGTACTGTGCGTGTGCGTGGTGTGTGTATGCCTGTGTGTAGTGAGTGTATGTGCATGTGCGCAGTGTGTGTATGCCTGTGTGTAGTGAGTTTATGTATGTGCATGTACTGTGTGTGTGCCTGTGTGTAGTGGGTGTATGTATGTGCATGTACTGTGCATGTGCGTAGTGTGTGTGCCTGAGTGTAGTGAGTGTATGTATGTGCGTGTGCGTACTGTGCCTGTGTAGTGAGTGTATGTATGTATGTGCATGTACTGAGCATGTGTGTAGTGTGTGTATGCCTGTGTGTAGTGAGTTTATGTATGTGCATGTACTGTGTGTGTGCCTGTGTAGTGGGTGTATGTATGTATGTATGTGCATGTACTGTGCATGTGCGTAGTGTGTGTATGCCTGTGTGTAGTGAGTGTATGTGCATGTGCGTAGTGTGTGTATGCGTGTGCGTAGTGTGTGTGCCTGAGTTTAGTGAGTGTATGTATATGCGTGTGCGTAGTGTGTGTCTGTGTAGTGAGTGTATGTATGTGCATGTACTGAGCGTGTGTGTACACGTGTGTGTAATAAGTGTGTGTGTGCCTGTGTGTAGTGAATGTATGTATGTGCATGTGTGTATGTATGTGCATGTGTGTTTAGTGATTGTGTTCAGTACAAGGTTTATTAAAGGGAAAAAGGAGAGTGCTTTGAGGTGCATGGCTTTACACAGTGTAACTTGTCACATATCCCAGTGTCACATGTCTACCTCACCTGACCTGAACGTTCTGATGTCAGACAACAATGAGGTTGTTCAGTGATCTAGAACCATGGACTGTCTGGGCGCTGAAGGTGAAATATGGTTAGGAGTTACCTACAGGCTGTGTGAAGCCAAGTCCTCAAACCGCGTGGCTTTTAACCCACACAAATCTGGCTCGTATAACAGTAACCAGATACAATCAGTTCCGTACCCTAATGTCCTATGCTGTGTGGTCTACTATTGATCACCAAGATAAGGACTGTATACATGTACAAAAGAGCTCAGATTTACTGATTGATGTTTACGTCATTTATGTGGATAAGGTCATTTAAGTGGAACCACTGATATGAACCCAAATATGTTCTACTTCAAAAACAGCATTTAAAATTAACCAGCACTACCCCTGTGAGGATCTTCTATTCCTAACATTTGCACAGTGAAACACCAAAACACCACCGCTATGCGAAGACTCCCAGAGTAGACCGCTTTTTAATGTCAATTTGGGTGGTCTAAAAAAAAAAAAAAACTATATAGAAAAACAAAAAGGGAAGCTTTGAGGCTTCCAAAAATTATCATAGGCCATAGGCTTTAACCATGTTTTCCCAGACTTCCTTGGGCTGCATCCAAACTCTTCAGCCACCAGTATTCAAATGCTTATTTCTAGGAAATGGTTTGGAAAGGTTTTGATTGGCAAACTCAAAAAGGGGTGTGGCCTACAAACTGAAAGGAGGCGTGATTTTTAAAATATGACTCTGGTAAACCAAGTTCTTTCTCTTACAATATAACCAAATATCTAGATTACATGAAACCGAAAAAGATTTGGACAAACTCTCCTAAAAAAACATTGTCTGAAAATAAATGTAGGTTTGAAGGTTCAACCGAAATATTAATTTTACTATTCATGGTTCCATTAAGATGTCTTTTATTATTATGTGACACCTTCAAACCTGGGGTAGCATGTTATACTTGGACTTTACTTTCGATGGTTACAATAAAGAAGCAGACCCACAATGCAGTAATGAAATGTGTGGATATGGCAGAGCTGGGATGAAAGAGATGACTCTGCAGGAATCGTTGTGATGAGGATGCATTATAGGGGCAAAAAGGAAAATTGTGGGAGTGCTTCTTTAAGATCCATTCTGGTGGCCACCAAATGCATTTTTGTATCTGTTCTTTTTAGACAAAATCAATAACCAGTACAATTCTGTTAAAAATTTTGTTAAAGAAAAAACTAAACTAAACAAAAAATGTTTAAAAACGCATTACATCAAGAACAAAATACATAAATATTTCAGATTTACAGGGAACCAGGGAACTGATAATTAGAATTTCCACACAAAGAATTAGAAATGTTTTTGTCATTCTATAATTTTTATGTAGGTTTTTTTTTTTCTACCTTTGAAACATAAATTTTAATTATAATGCTCAGATGATTATCCCCTATAATAAAGAAGACCTAAGGTTTGTGGAAGAGAACCATGGGACAAACATAGGCAACTTTTTTTGACCGGAATAGAATTCTTCACAAACGTTGATAATAAAACCTTTAAAAAAGACTTTATTCAGTAAATAAAATCCCAAAATGAATATATAAATGTCATGAATATAGCCGGATATAGACTATGTTTATTGTCATCATAGCATTCTACAGACCAAATGGACATGAAACAAATAATTTCCGGAAATGAATATTCTAGGAGCCAAACTAGCTCCATGTTATACCTTCGAGTGACATAACAATTTGTGCTACATTCTGCCGGGTCCATGTATCAATGCCCGTTATATTTCATGTAATATTGTGGATTTTTAAAAATTTCTAACCAAAAAATTGCATAATACCTCGTTTTACCATGCATAGAACAGAAAAAAGTAAAAAAACAAAAACAAAAAACTTTATACATTAATTATACTGGGGAATTTCTGTAGTCTATTGTTTTTTAATTGTAGTAGATTTCTTAGATTTCCATTTCTAGATTGGCCTAGAGATGAGGATTTTGACCAGAGCCCTTCTCTCCAGTTAACTCCAAATATTCAATGGACTTAAAGGGGTTTTTCAGCCAAAATAGACTGATGAGCTATCCACAACACCTAGCACTCGAGGCGATCAGCTGTTCAGTGCCTGTGCTACTCGTGAGCGGGGCTGGAGCAGTTTGTCCTGGTTCACTGTGTCCTGGTTAACTGCAACACAGCTCCCATTCAAATAAAGAGAAGCAAAGCTGCAGTTACAGGACACCACAAGAGTTGAGCAAACTTCGAGATTGCTCAGGTTCGTCCGAACCTGAGTGTGCGGCATTTGATAAGTGGTGGCTTCTAAAGGTGGATGCAACCCTAAAGAGTCCTAAAAACATGAATATAACCTGGCTGTATGTATGTTTTCCAGGACTCGATGGGCTGCATCCAACTTCAGCAGCCACCGCTAATCAATGCCGCACACTAGGGTTCGGACGAACCTGAGCAAGCTCGACAAAAACTGTTGGGCCTGTAGTACAGGCACCGAACAGCTGATCGGCCTGGGTGCGAGCTGTCGAAACCTTGTTTCTAGCTCATCAGAAAACCCCTTTAATAAAATGGACAACCCCTTTAATTTTGCTCATCACACATTTACACATTCTGCTGTATGCTCATTTTTACCTAATTTGTCTTGAGAATTCTTTTGAGGAAACGTTTTTTAAAGACCGAACCTTAACATCCCCACTGACATTGACGGATATTTTCAGCCCCATTGTCACCCATGGTGATATTCATTAACGGTATTCTAGATTTTGCTATGATACATAGACCCCAATAAAGTCAGCTATTGATATCCAACAGTCATTTTTGGGTGAATGGAATAACGTTTTTGAGATGGCAATAAAGCAGGAATCTGGGTTGTTGTTTGGTTAATCGTTTCTTCTTTCCAGCTTCGTGTTAAATGGAGAATAAGATGAGAAGAGATAAAATAGTTCTCAGAGTCCATTGCATCTGAATTTTTTTAAAGTTTCTAATATGTAACTTTTTTTAATTTTTAGAAAAGAACCTAATACAGTCAATGGCCTTTATAATACTTCTTGATGATGGTCATTGTTCTTCCTGTCCTCACTTACGTTCTGGAGAACAGATCCAGGAGACAGGCAGCTGAAATGAGATTCCTGTAGTAAGTTATTATGTATTGGGGGCTAAAGGTCTTTTTGACAATAGGCCTTCATCACAGCTGCTGCTTCAAAGTTCATGTAAAATTCCAATTGTTGCATCAAAGGCAAAAGATTGACAATATGTTAGGGATAAAATCAAGGTAAGTAAATAATATTAGTTTCTAAATTGCTCATAACCAGCAATTTAATTAAAGCATATGTATAAATATGGTTACATGTTAAAGGGGCAGTCCATAAATTTAAAAAAATATTTAAACAATAAAAAAAACTGTTAAAACAGTAAAAAAATATATAAATTCAAAATAAATATATATATATATATTCCTTCCCTGTACATTAGTATGAAAAAACATCCACAAATAAATTAGAAATTAGAATAAATTATTTAATAATTTTTTATAAAAATGTGAAACAATTAAAAAAAAATGTGTAAATTTTAAGGAACTATGATGGAGATTTATCAAACTGGTTTAAAGTAGAATTGTCTTAGTTGCCACTAGCAACCAATCAGATCCCACCTTTCATTTTTCAAACAATCTGTAAGGAATGAAAAGTGGAATCTGATTGGTCGCTAGGGGCAACTGAGCCAGTTCTACTTTACGCAAGTTTGATAAATTTTCCCTATATGTTTTATAATTTTTATTATTTTAAATTGTCTATAACAGAAGTTGATTTTTATTTAGTGAATTCTAAGAAGCTTAATAGGATAAACAAATAAATTACTAAAAAAATGCAGTTTATAAATTTAGTTAGGGTCTGCCCCTTTATCGTACAAAAACATAAATTCATTGTTAACTTAACACAACACATATTGTGACACAATGAAGCAGGAGACAGTGAATAAAAAATGGCTATTGTTTTAAATCTAGCGTCTGTAAGATATAAATATATATTTAAAAAAAACAAACATTTTACCCTTTTTCAATTATTTTCTCCAAGCTTATTTAAAAATGTAAAATAGCTATTTAAAAAGTATATTTGAAATTACTTTGTTTGCTAAATTATGAAATCCACGCATGCATCCTAAACTTTAAACCTTAGAATATAATTGGATTTAAAAAAAAAACTTTATAAAATTGTTGATTTTAATTACTTTTATTGATAGTTTTTTTTTTCAATTAGAGTACTGTACATTATCATTTTCTCTTTTAGCCTGGTGTCATATATTTATTGGCACAATAACTATATCCTTTAAAGGATTTACCAGTCTTTTTAAAAAATCACTCGGGGGGAGGAATAAGAGGGGGCTAAAAAAAAAATATATATATAAAGTGCACCACTGGTCCACTCTGGAGTCATTATTTCTAAATGGCAGTTACGCTTTAAGCTGTCGCCATCATTTTAGGGCTGTCACTTCATATTCCCTCAAAAAAATATTCCTGGCAGAAAAGCTCCAATTATGTCCCTGGAAACTAATCATGTGACACTGCAGCTAATCACTGGTCTCACTGGGCACCGGCCCTGCAAAAGACCATTGAGGCAAGTGACTGGCCAGTGTCACATGCTCAGTGTACCTGGGACATCTTGGTCCACAGATTGACGGTGGAAAGGTGGTAAGTTGACAGCTTAAAGGAGTATTTCCATTTTTAGAGGTTTTCTTCTCCTCCCTGCAGCGTAGGGGATATGAAGATGATTTCGGGAGATGTTACGAATACTGGCATCCCTGTGATCTTGAGGACCCCAGACTCCCATCAGGTTGTAAATGTGCGCTACCACTCCATCACTTTTTTATTGGAGGAGCTGAAGGCAGTTCACACATTGTCTTTTTTTGGCCATTTTGGGCAAAATAATGTCAGTTATTCTGAAATCCCAGACATCATTTTAAAATAACAGACGTTATTTGACCCAAAAATGACGGACGTCCAAAAAGATGCCGAAAAAAAAAGAAAAGAAAAGTGAAATTAGCCAAGCAGTGGCTCCATGGCTTCCTTGGGAAATGAAGGGAAAAGTGGTGGGCATATGTGACCCATGGAGGTCCCAGTTCTCTAGATTGCTGAAGGCCCTGGCAGTTGGACCCCTTACGATCAGCTAGTCATCCCCTATCCTGATATAACTTCTGTAGATGAGAATACCCCTTTAAGATTTTTGTATTTTGCTTCCCATTCCCTGCCCCTGGGTAATTGTTTTTTTAAAAAGACTGGAAACACCTAAAAAAAAATTGAAAATTTTAAATATTGGCAAATAGAGAGGAACACCTTTTTTTTTCTCTTCTAGTTTAGTTTTTCATGCTACACAAACATACTGTTCATAACTTAAACATAGCTAATATCATGTTTTCTTACAAATATGGCTATAAATGTTATAGAGAATCATTTTTATTACAAAAAGCTGCTAATAAAATAGTTTAATTAGCCGATATAACATAATAATCATAACAGTAATATTAAAAATACATTTTCTTATAGTATAAAAAAAAAAAAAATAGATGTGGCCATCAAAAAAAAACAAAAACGTAAAAAACAATAATGACAGCTAGGTAATGAGAATGCTGCACAATGGAATGTATTATAGTGTCGCTACAAGGTTACAATGTGATGAAAAACATCATCCATTAAATGCAACCACATCTCATATGGCCTAGAGGTATTGATTCAGCAGACTCATGCCAATAAATCATAGTATCAATTATAACAAGATGATGGTTGTTGGAAGGAAGACATCCAATATATCTGGATAGTCATAACATGCATGCAGATAGTCCTTATAGCAAACAATTATTGGGATGTGGGATATTTATGGACTAATTTAAGGTAATAATCCCATAAATCCCTGATTCTATTTTATAGAAAATTGACAACTAGAGTTGAGCAAACTTCGAGCACAATCGGGTTCGTCCAAACCCAAGCGTGCAGCATTTGATTAGCTGCTGAAGTTGGATGTAGCCAAAGGCCGAACGTGTGTAAAGTTTGCTCAACTCTACACAAGCTGAGATATTCCCAACCTGTATTCTTGAGCTGATAGATGTAACGCCAACAAACACCACCAATAGCTCTTCTCGGTAAACCAACTTGACGCCCAAAAAACAGCATTTACATAACAACCAAGTTGTTTTCTACATTGCCAGAACTGAACACCTATAGGATAAACCAGCGGTGCTACATTTTCATTAGACAAAAGTCGGTCAAACCCACAGATTTTTGCGCGACTGTTGTGTTTGAGGCCTGCATGTAGACAAGGCTTACTTATGTTGGATGCCAACTACCAAATCCTATTATTCTCAGAAAGATAAGCCAGAGAAGTCTGGTAGTTGCTTACTCCTTTCTCCAAGCGCAGCTTGTCCAAGCTGACCGTTAACGTGTATGGAGAAATCGGGAGAGACAGCTGTTGGCTTGTTGACCTTTACTCTAAGGCTGTGTGGGAGAAGTGGGGCATGTGGAGCTCAGTCTCTGAGAAACTAATCTATGATCCCTATAAATATGTATTATAAACCTGATGACCACTGGGGAAAAAAACAGATTTTTTTAAAATAAATCATGTAGATAATCTAGTAAATTATAACAAGGTGTCAAAATAGCAAAAAAATTTAATATTAAAGTGCTAGAGAAGAGAAACCCTTATGGTTGGTATTTTTTCCCAGAGAAAGAAACATTAAATAGACTTCTTGTGTCACAAACTTAAAATGTTTGGTGGTGCCTACTACCTAAAAGGGGTTCTCCATTAGGAATAATGGAAAAAAAGGTATAAAAGCATATATTTACATGCCAATCCTGTTCCAAAGGTGTCTGGGTCCCTACTGAGCTCCACTTTCTGGACACACAGGAAGTGCCTGTCAGCCAATCACTGGCTGCAGAGGTGACCGCCCTCATCCTTGTGTCAAGACAGGAAACAGGAAGTGGTGATCAGTAGGACACATCATCCCTGTACCGGTAGCAGCAAGGGACTAGTGAGTTTTGGACTAGATCTGTTTTGACATTACATTGAAACCTCAGAGATTTTAGTGGGCACCATGTAATACTTCAATTCCCCTGTGCTGGTGCTGCATGAGAACCAAACACTTTTCACCGGTTTGGGGATTCCAGCAGCAGGACACACTGTGATTAGGCTCATTTTGGTAAACTGTGCAAGGTTGAGTACTCCTTGAATGTCAACATACCATAGTCTAACGCAGTAATGGTCGTAACCTCATCTAGACAACTTTCACATTGACAAAAACCAGAGACTGACCTTATAGGATGGAAAGAAGAGCGTCCATAATACTGAAATCCTGGCATTTTGCCATCATTGGCTATGTTGAAATATAGTGGAAGCTTTTTTTTTTGTGACTTCATATTTAAACAAATCTTTTTGAGTACTTGACCTTCTACCTTCATCTTCTACTAGACCAAAATACAATTTTAGTCGTCTGAGGTCGTTGAAAATTTATAGTAAATTTTAAGGAGCCCCTGTTTTCTTAATATGTAACACCAAACGGTTAATAAGACACTGTATATAAGGTCACTTTACAGGCAAACCGCAAACAACCATGTGCTTAACAAACCAAATTCCGAATATTGTTCTCCATACTCATCTAGAACCTTCATATATTTTTGTGCTCTCAAACTTCCCTACAATCCCTACGGTTCTACTTGGCTAATATTAAATTTAAAAAAATTAGTAAAAAAAAAAAAATTAGGTTAAGGTCAATTGCACAGAACATCTATAAATATACAGTTTGTAGACTACCCTGGAATCGTAGAGATTACAATTTTTTTGGCTGACTCGTCACTTTGAAGATGAGAATCACAGAATAAATAATTCATTGGTTTGATTCAGTACTAAATAATCTTTCACTGAGGTCAGTGTGTTCTGTGTAACTGGGCTGTATAAAAGGCCTTGGGGTAAAGACCCTGTTTTCGCGAAGCCTTGATTCAAAGAATGGATAGTTAGTTTGTCGTTCTTGCACGTATCGGGGGGAACACGCAGCAAGCAGAATGTGGTTACCTTTTTGCCTGGAACACATTGCTGTGGAAGTTAAAGAGTGAGGGTCTCTGGTTCTGAGTGGTGGTGGTGATGATGATGATGATGAAGCTGTAAAACTGAAGAGGTTTTTCTGTAGGCGGGAGCTAGAAGATTCCGGACTGTGTGTAAAACTTTGGCTGGAAGCCTGCAGCGGAGAATAGTATTGTGTATTAAGTTGCCCTGTGCTCCTCGAAGCTGACAGCTGGTGGAAGAGAAGTGCAGAAGGCTTTTCTGGGCTGGAGTTGGCTGATGAGGAAGTTCCTGCTGGGACCCTGAGTTGTGGCCTGTCGTGCGTTGCTTGAAATGGAAACTTGGTGCAATACGTGTGAAGCGGGTTTCTTGCAACTGGAGCTGGGAACTGCTGCAAAGACAGCAAACGTGTTACCTGATGTTGGTGGATGGACGACGTTGTGCTCAGAGCTTAGCTGCAGCTACCTGACGCCTGAACTTGGGGTTGCTGGAAATCAATGGTGCTTTTCTTTGTCCCTTCATCTTGTAGCTGCTGCGCTGTTAAGTGTAGATGTAATCTGTGCCTTAAAATATTGAAAAACTCATGGATTACACCAGGTACCAATAGATTCCTAGGTGTTCCCATAGAAAAAAAAAATTGGATACTCTCTGGTCAGTCAAGATTTGCTACACTAGAATAAAAAAAGACTCCTGTCTGATCTTTATGGCGTATTGGTGACTATTATGTCTATGGGATATAAAAATATATTTTTCCACCACTACACAAAATAAAAATGCCTATGAACATTAGAGCAAAGTCTGCTAGAAGGGACTTTTTTTTAGGTGCCATTATTACGTGTAAAAAATTTTACCAAATTTGCACTTGGTGGCCCATGATATTAGGGAAAATTTAACATAATTTTTACCAATTTTGGATTAGGTGGCCCACAATATCTGGCAAAATTAATATAACTTTACCAATTTTGCCCTTTTTACCAGTTTTACACTAGATGGCCCATGATATTTGGCGGAAGAAAAACATGGAATGAAGCACTATAAAAACATCCTCGAAGGATGATATATACATACAATGTTCTTGGGGGGCACACTTTCCTCTAATGTTTTATCCCCTTTAAATTTTTCATCAGAATTGCTAAAAACATATACAAATAAAGAAATAGTAAAAGGTTAACATAAATGGAGAACATATTTTTGGGAACACGGATAGGGGACATGCACTCAATCACAATATAACGTAATAAAAATATTCAAGCCTTTATGGCACTATCCTAATGTCAGTATACCCCCCACTGCCCAACTGTAGATAACACAATTTATTGAGGTATACAATACTAACATAATACTCTTGAACTTCAGATAAAGATAAAATAAAAAAAAAATATTCCTTACGTACGATAATTTACTTCTTAGCAAATAAGAACTTTACAATTATAAGTGATATATGGATCAATCTGTATTACCATTGTGACTAAAACTTCTAAATCTAGGCTTAGAAATCAGTGCTGTTGAAATTTTTCTAAAAACAGTCTACGTAGTTGCAGTAATCATAAAAACATTGGCCCATTAAGGAGCTGCTTGACACCATCACCAATGACAGGAGGTCCTGGTGCCTCAAATACTTCCTTACAGTCTTCTATTACAATATGGGTGAGACCAACCTGTAACGGGAGCCCACTCTCAAGGAGCCCCATAGCGGCTGCATCTTCCTTTTTTTCAAGAGAACAGGAACGAGACATTTGTAGCTTCAAAGTATTTGTTAAGTTTGTCGATCCATGGGTGAACCACATCTATGAGTGATTTAAGCAGCTCTACATAAGTATATTCTGGGGCTTAACGCTTGGCCTCATTACCGTCTCCTGGTGTATATGGCAAATGTACCTCCACCAAAAAAGCGTTTTTGACACCTATCGGCTGATCACTTGCCCTTGTGCACTGGCTGATTATAGGGAACAAGAGGGGTTGGGTCAGATTAGAAAAACATGGCTGCTTTCTTTCAGGAGCAACACCAATCTCTTTCGGCTCCGATCCAACAATACCAAATAGAGAAAGGCGGCCATCTTTTTCTTATGTTATACAACACCTTTAAGCTGGCAAAAACGACAACATAAACATCATAAAATTCATTCTTTTCATTGCAGACGCCCATGCAGAAGAACATGCCACATGTATGTACAAGCTCTATTATATGAGAAAATAGCAAACTGACTCGACATCGGGGCAGATGAACAAAATATCGATGTTCTGTGCAATGATCTTCCATATTTTGTCCAAGTAGAAATAACTCAAAGTGAATAATGTAAGCGGAGCCTACACTGGAGGCAGCCACTCGGGTATTGATCGGGTAGTGATATGACCAAATCAATATTGTCTTTATTTCCCATAAGACTAAAGGCATTTTAAAGAAGGCTGAAACAGTCTGGGGAGGCAAAGGACTCTGCCATTTTTGTGCTGATCATAGATAGATGACGCAGTAAGTCAGTAACGGTATATGATGCTTTATTTCTTTTATCCAATTTCCATTGTCTTCTTATGCAGTATTTAATTTTTTTCCCAATTTTTTTCGACCTAAAGTTTTTGCCATGTATTCTGCAACCACATCTTCCTGTGAACGTGGAGTGGTAACGCCTGGCATGGGCCTTAAAGGGGAACTCCGGATAAGAAAGAATTAAACCTGTTAAATCTCCACCCATAATCTAAGTTTGTGTGTAATAGGTTTCTATTACATGAATTGGTCCGTTTTCCTGCAGCACATCCTGACTCACACCTTGAAACTTCCTGGTCCATTCTGTCTCCGCTTTTTTGTCCTCCCCCTCCCATCTGAGACAGAGGTCACATGATATTTGTCTCTTCAGTTGCCAGGCAAGCTGTAAAATCTCATCTGTAACCCCACCCACCAGGTCACCTGGCCAAGAAACAGCCTCTCCTGAGTAGTACAGGGGAAAGGAAACACTGGTGTTTCATCTCTTTCTCTCATCTATCTATGTAGATGAATATATAGACAGAAAGATACTGTGTTTACTGTGAAAAGTAGAAGCAGATCAAGCCAGTGGTGGGCAGATACAACTGTGTGTATCTGGCAGTTGTCTATGAAATGCAATGTATGGAGGGAGATGTAATTTCCCTGGTGGATGCCATGGTGTAAAACTGGTATCATTTATAAAAATTTAAATCTGGGGCTAGGAGCAGCATAGACAGGTGGGAAAAGTGTCAAACAATCAGTGGGGGATCGGTGATTGCACCTATGTGCTTTTTGTGCATTTAAAGGGGACCTGTCACCCCGGCTGCCGGGGTGAAGCCCGCCCGACCCCACGATGGAGCCCCTTATACATATCCCCCTCTCGAAGTCTCGGTCTCTGGAGCAGTCATTCTCTATGGGTGTCAGACTAATCTCTGGTGAGCACGCACGCGGCTTCCGACTGGGATTTTTTGGTGGAAGCGCGGGGTCCGGGACCGAGACTTTGTGGAAGGGGTAAGTATAAGGGGCTCCACCGGGGGGTCAGGCGGGCTTTACCCCGGCAGCTGGGGTGACAGGTCCCCTTTAATATTTTTTATTGGATCACTGAAGTTCCATTTTAAGTTAGAGTCGGTTTGGTACATCGATGACGTTTATCAGCCTATGTTTTCCTAATGTGAACTAAGTGGAACTTAGGGTGATCCATAAATTATATTAAGTAGTCCATCATCATGTAGATGGAATGGGGAATCCTGGTATGAGCCTTGCATAATTGGTGTTGGGTTCGATACATTGACAACATTTATAAACCCATGAACTGCACATCCCCATGTTTTTGTGGCAGGAGAATTATACAGTCACCATCAAACATAAGGAATAGAAAAGTTTTCAATGTTGCTACTGGGCTTCTTACAGCGATATTGTTTAGGAATCTATTACGTTTTCATTTTCCATATGTATATATTATATGAATATTATGAACACCATCTAAATAAGGTGGGAAGTTGATATATTGTTTGGTTCTAATAGTCTTTAGGATATTTCTTTAGTGTCTTGAGCACTGCTCAGACATTGCTCATGGAACAAAAGGTGAGACGAGAGTAACAGCCCCCTCAGCCAATCACTGACTGAGACGGGACAGCCCCGTAACCAGTGACTGGCTGAACAGGCTGTAACTCTCATCTTGGGAGTGACAGCCTGCTCAGCCAATCACTGGCTGCAGCCCTTTCTCTCTTCAGTCAGTCATTGGCTGAGCAGGCTGTGATGGGAACATCAGAGGCCGGTAAGAGGACACTAAGGGAGTGCGGACAGGTAAGTAGTGATAAGTAAACTTAACTGAACTGCACTAAAACAGTTAAATGCCTGCAATCGTTTGGCTGTTTGAAGCAAAGGTTCAGGCTCGTCCAAACCGAACCTTAAATTAACCGCAATAAAAGTTCAGCAAACCTGCTGAACCAAAGTTTGCTCATGCCTAGTCTATACATTTTCTCTATATATGAATATATTTAAGCTGGTCTGTGCATGCTTGAATTTGGTGGTCGGAGGAATTTTGTTGTTCAAGGAGGAGAGATATTTATACTGGGTGCCAAGCATAATGGTGGCTCCTTGGAACTACTCCCCCTCAACTGCTGTATCCTTGACATATATAAGTAAATCTTGTTCTTGTTTACTTCATTGTGCATTGTGTCACTTGTTGCTTTGTCTGTTTATCTTGGCTTTATCAGCTAAGTAAACCATATCTATTCACTTAGCTATTGTCTGTCTGTAGACCTATTTATTCACACAATCTTAGAATCCTGTTAAGTAGTATTGTTTATTGCGGTTTATATATATGTTTTATTTGTAGTATCTATTTTATTTTAATTTGTATTTTATCAGTGAGAGTCACTCAGACTTTGCCTTCTATTAGCACTCAGTCACTTTGTCTAAAAACCCGCAGACTGGTTGTCAGGAATGTGCAGTAGCCTGGTGTGAACTGGGCCTGGTGTTTGCTTTTGTGTGCCACACCCGATGGCTTCTCAGCTTCCGGCAATGCAAGAGTTAGGGTGGTATTACACGGGACGATTATCGTTTGAAAAATCGTTAAATCGTTCGGCTTTGAACGATAATCATTTCGTGTAATAGCAGGCAACGATTAAACGACCAACGAGAAATCGTTTAATAGGATCCGGACCTATTTATATCGTTTGATCGTTCGCACATCGTTCAGTGGAATAAGAATTCACAGCTGAAATCGTTTCTTGTACTTGGGCGAACGATTTCGGGTCATTTGCCTTAGCGGTCATTTAAGATCGTTTATCGTTAATCGTCGGAAAATTGCTTGGTGTAATAGTACCCTTACACTGACTGCTGCTTGTCATATAGTCCATGCAATGCTCCAATGCAAAAATATTCCCAGTAGCCCTTTTGGAGAAGGAAGAGAGCTTGCTCTGAGGTGCCAACTACTGGAGGTAGCTTTCCTGAAAGTCAATGGTTATCTACTGCTTTAAATCTAAGTTATGGCCAATAGTGCTGTATAATTTTGCAGTCTGCTCAGAATGGATGTGTGTTTGTTTAAAGGGGCTGTCTCATGGAGATAACGGGGGACCTCCAACCCTTGACCTTCGTCTATGCACTAGAGCAAAACTACTTTCAACGATCGCCAAGGTTGGCTTCATTACATGGTAGGACAAACCCTTTACTTAAAGAGAAATTATCAGCAGGTTCATACATACCTGCGTTGGTGATTCTGGCATCGGCCTTCTTTCTTCCCTCGTTGGGGCCCTTACCTGGTAGTTTAACCTGAAGAACATATGTAAATTACTTTGTTTGGTGCACTGTCCTGACCTTCTACATCTTCTCCTACTTATGCATATTCACATATGAATAAGTAGCCAAGTTTACCTATAGAGCGAGAATAGGAGGGGACGAAAAAAACAGCGGACGGGACAGCGCACTGGGGGGCAGAGGAACGCTCACAGTGCACAGAACAGAGTAATTTACATATCTGCTTTAAATTAAACTGGAAAGCAGCACCACTGAGAGAAGAAAGAAGACTTAGCTGGCACAGGTACCTATGTACAAGCCTGTTTATAGTTTCCCTATAGTATTTTAATTAACCCCAGTCAGTGGTTGTAAATTAATATAAAAAATGATAGGCATACCCATATGGTGCACCCCTCTATATCTTGACACATGGACATAACTGCGTCAGGATGTATAAAAGAAAGTTTTAATAGTTTATGTACTAGTCTATCTTATGATGTCTATAGAAAAATGTGCAATGTTTCTTTTTTTTTTTATATTGACTTTTTTATTAAAAAAATTCTGTAAACTATAAACACATTGAAGTGAAGATTTACACCTGGTCAAAGCAAAACGAACGGATGAAAAGAATGGCCAGGTCTATAGACGACGTTTTTCTTGGCAAGTCTTCAGTGACCACTGCTGCTTCATTGACAATGCGTATTCAGTTACGATAACAACACTGATGATTCCCAATTTAAGGTCCTATGATCTGAAAGTCAAGAATTTTTCTGCTACATCAGTTTAGGTGACCCACATTTAATATCACAGTTTTTGCCAAGTGGTTGAGGCAGAAAACGAGAAAATGGACATGTATTATTAAAGCTGTAGTCCAGTGTTTGAACACTTTGTGAAGAATTGAGTAACCGTGATAAATTTTCAAATATTGTTTAAATAATTTTGGTGAAACAGTGAGCTACTTATAAATTATGTAACTGAGAGCCATGGGAGCCATTAGCACTACCCACATTCTTCATAAGATGAGACGCGGAAGACATATATCAATCTAGTAGTGTTGAATTTTCCATATATCAACCTAGACCATCAGGGTAAAAAAATTTTCTCCTTTCGACAAAGTGTTTTTTATACTCGCCCAAGGCCAAAGAGCACCTACTTCTCATTTTCAAGGTCAAGAAGCAAGAAGAGCTGACAAAAATACAAAAGTGCAAAAAGAAGCAAGAAGAACTATGAGAACTTTACTACAAATAATTTTCCTTGAAATTTACTTCACAAAAATAATAGGACTTTCCTTAACCTTTGGCTACATTTCAAAGCCATACACCAGGTTAACCTCCGAAGACAAATGCGTAAGTATTTTTCTGTAACAGTGATGTTTTCTCCAAAGAGTATTGAGATCTACAGGTGAAGTTCAGTTGACCAAATATAGAAACTACTCTGGTGCCTTGGTCTCCTAGTTTTATCCGGTAAGGACCATTGGAATTTTTCCTTTAAGGTGGTAGCAACTTGTGGTGTAAATGCTGCATTAGCATTGAGTGGCCCCATTTATAAAGACTAAAGATAACCAAAAATTGAGGCGTTACCCATATCAGATTCTGTTTTAAATTTTTCCAGTGCAGGTCATAAATGTTTGCCGCACTAGTGTGGTGGTGCCATTAGGTGTATGCATCATTCAACTTACATCCAAAACGGTAGATAAAACACACAACCATATAGACAATGACGGCAGTACACAATAAATGACAGATGGGTGGTTGTACAAACTTGGAAATGAGACGAGACTATACATTAAGAGACATTATCAGCTGGTTTTGTTGATATCTGGTACTGGCTCTGTATGATGGCTAGATGGATACTCGATTATATCAATGACATTGGAGTCCGAACTGGTTGGTTTAGGGGGAAACTGGCTATGTGTTGTGCTAGTAGACTGCTTTAAACTTACTTTGGGGCTTCCGATCTTGCTTTTTCCAGTCTTGCCTTTGGTACGCCAAGATTGCTCGTGGTCAAACTCTAGATCTTCCAACCTTTGCGTGAGCGCTAGCTTTTGCTGGATTGCCATCCTCAACAGAGAATTCAAAGTCTTCTTCTCATCCTCTGCCGCCGCCAGCTGCCTCTGCATTTCATCTAGTTGCGTCACATACTCATCACATCTGCTCAGGCAAAAAACAGAAAAGAGATAGTGACATTTTCAGGGTATCTTTATGCTAGAGAAGACGCATTTACCTTCATATAAATAAGGAGGCTAGTGGAGCACATTTTCATCTTGTGAGCAAAGAGGTGGAGTCTAGAGCCCTAAAGTCAATTACTGCATTGCTAATAAATAGGAATGTTACAATGTCCTCATCTAAGACCAACTCTACCACTATACTGGGTGACAAAATGGGCTCATCCAAGACAAACTCTACCACTATATTGGGTCTACTCTACTCTGTCTACTCTACCCTGGGCTTGCCAAGCCTGAACTACATTTAAGTTCTGATTATTTCCGCTTCATGGCTTCCATTTCTGATGGAACGTTGGTCTGAATTTGTTCCATGACAGAGCCAAATGGCACCTTAAGAACCCTGTTGACCTATAATGGGATTCATTGGGTTTCCACTGTGATTTTCACGCCTGTAATGACAAGAATATTGCTAAATGATTTGCTATGCTTGGTTTCCTCATATAGTAATGGACCCTCCAAGCTCTGTAGGCCATGGCATCTAAAAAGGTTAGCATAATGTTCATGGCGATCAGTAGAGCCGCATCGCAAAGCCCCAACCATGCCTTAGGAGCAGAGACACTTCGCAAAACCCCAACCATCCCTTAGAAGTAGAGACACATGTAAGTATCCAAATATTTCCAATTCGGGATCCTTTAAGACGCCGTTGCCCAACCAATTGAATCTTTGACAGTTATATTTCCCAGAAACTAATGTAACTAGAACCCGTAATTATAATTTCTAAGAGATTATTAAGCAAAAAGGAAAACTCAAGTAAAATTCTTAAAAAATACATTTCTGTATTTCATACAAAAGGTTTCCCGAGTTTGAAGCTTATCTACAGAACCCCTTTAAATAGCTATGAAACACCATAAAATGAGTTTTTGATGCTAGACGTTTATTTGTTTGTACAATAAAGGAGCAGCGCAGTCATTAGGTATTGGCGTTCTCGGCGGGATGAAATTCTTTCTGCTATTTGAATTGATTTTCGGCTGGGAGATATCTAGGCAGATCGCAAGACAACGCAATACAGGAAGATATACAGACGAAAGAGATAAGCAAACCCAATAAACAGGATGGAAGGGTATAAATCAGCGCTTCAGAAGCCAAAGAAGCTATTACAACTAATAAAAGTTAATTATAGATGTAGCGGTCTATGGGCTGGAACATTCTCTTACAGTAAAAACTTTGAACCTTTTCTAAATAAAGCCCCTCTGTCCCTTCATAATTACTTTCCTTGGTTTACCTATTCGGCCATTAATATCTGTGGTTGTACGTAACAAATATCTAAGTTTTGCTCCAGTAAATCGTAAAGCGAATGTACCACCAGATACATCGCTTTGTGTTTTTCACATAAACAGACCAGCACCAGCACTGGAATGGCGGCGCCATGATTCTTTTTTTGAACCGCCCCCAATTCCCGCTCACGGCACTGGTCTATTCCCAAGCACCAGTCAGGCATAAAGCACTGGCGGCGGGCTCGTCGGCCCCAGTGTGACGAAACCCGCTCTGATGGGCCCACCTCCAGTGCTTTATGCCAGACAGGAGCCTGTGCAAGAACTGGGGGGCGGTTTTAAAAAAGGACCACAGCACCGGCATCCTGGCACCAATGTGTTCATGTTAAAAACACAAAACAATGTACCTAGTGGTACACTCGTTTTAAAAAAAGACACCATTGATGGAAGTCATGGAGGCACCTAAGTAGTGGTGCTCTGAGAAAATTGCCACATTTGTTTTTTCTTGATCTTTCACGACAAGCAAATGCAAAATCATGCTAAATATCGATAGATTCCCAAGCTAGTTACCTGGTGGCGAACATGGCTCTTAGTGATGAGAAGGTGGCAGCGTCCTCTTTTAACGCCTTCAGCTCGTTCCGAAGCTTCATCATGGTTTCGGTCACCATTGTCTTCTCATTTTCATACTTATTTTTAAGGTTTGCAAGTGCAACTTCTGCAGTCTGAAACAGACAAAAACAACCTTGGTAGAAGCATGAACTGCATCAAATAGCTACTCGTATATCAGCAAGACTCCACCGGATGTCATAGAGGAAAGCCTCTCTGTAATAGTAGCTCCCAAAAAAGACACCAGAATGGCCACCTTGCAATACTTATTTTATGGACTTTCTTGCTGCCAACAGTGGTTTTGTTGGAGGAGCTGCCTCTAAAACATGCTTAATTGGGACATCCACATACTAAAAGGTAAAGATATAGGGCTGGACGGCACTGTGTGGCTCTGTGGCTCAGGTGGGTGCTTCAACCTCAGTGGACGGACTCCAAGACCACCTTGGTAATGAAATAAACCGAGAAGAGGCAGCACTCCAATATTAATATTGGAGTGCTGCCTCTTCTCGGTTTATTTCACATACTAAAAGGGGTTGTCTGTCCTCATACAAAAAAAAAAAAACGTAGTCGTTGAGCCCGGCCACTCTTGGTCAACCCTTGTGAAAGCAAAGTAAGAGAGTGCCAATCACTGAGATTGACAATTGTAATTGTGGCAATGTCACTATTTTTGGAAGTATAAACAGTGAGAATAAGGCTGGAAAACCCTTAGGTGGTATTCTACAACATAGGAAACCGCAATAAGGCCAAACGCTGATGTTTTAAAGAAACTTAGAAATGGGAGAGCATTTGGGCGATGAAGACGAGAGTCTAAAGGAGGTTCTAACTGTAAATCAATAAGAACATCTAGTATATCTGTATCTGATCACTTCCTTTAGTCACTATTACGTGTTTTAACTGGAAGTTGTATTAGACATGTGTGGTAAGAGACGCTTACTGAGCCTATTACACGGCTAGATAATCGCACATTTTTCAACAGCCGCGCATGAATTATTACACGGAGCGATGTGCGCCTGGCAGCCGATGATTTTTAAACATGTTGACCACCTATTGTAGTCTTTATTACAGGACCATATCTGCCTAATTCGTGTAATAGTGTCTTCACCTCGCCTCTTTTATTGTATGTGCATGGAAAAGTAGCAGAAGTTTTACTAATTATTCTTTAGAAAATCTTGCGGCTATATAATTGTTGACAGATACTAAGGAGAATTAGTCGGGCCAGTAAGTTCTTCAGTGTGTTTCACTATCTCATTCATTTCCTGTTTCACTCTGACTTTTAAACCAATAAAAGTTCTCGCTTAATGTTTTCCAAATTCAAAGGTAAGACCCAAAGTTCAGTCTGCATTAATTTCATACTACATCCCTTATATTAGCTGATTGTGTAGAGTATGTAACTCCTTCATGTACCGTGTTTCCCCGATAGTAAGACACCCCCGAAAGTAAGACATAGTTGGACTTTCGGGGGCTGGGCTAAAGTAAGACATACCCCGAATGTAAGACATAGTACTGTCAGAGGCTCGCACGCGCGCGCACACACACACACGCGCGCGGCCCGGCACGAGCGCTGCACGTCATGTGCAGGGACGCCGGTATTGGTGCGGGAGCTGAAGGAGCAGCAGGGCCCAGGTGACTGCCCGCACCGCCCCCGTCTGGTCCAAGCGACCTTCCCCCCACCCCCCGTGCGCGCACCTGTCCGCCCTCTCTGAGGCCCCGTCCTGCCGCACCGTCCATGCGCCCACCACCCGTCCGGTCCGGCGTCCCTGCTCACTGAGGGGAGTACAGGACAGCCGCCCTCACGTGCTGCTGCTCCTCCAGCTCTGACATGGCCGCCTCCCTGCACACACAGGACAACGTGTGACAGCTGACCTGTCATCTCATCCCCTCAGTAACAGTACAGGATAGGAGGAATAATGGGCTGCAGCAGGCGGGATAACTTATAGCTGTGTGTGTTATCCTGCCAGCTGCAGCACATCCATTCCTCCTATGTTACAGTCCTGCACTGTTACTGAGGGGACTACAGTCATACACCCCTGTCCGCCCCCCTATACAGTCATACACCCCTGTTTCCCCCCCCTATACAGTCATACACCCCTGTCCGCCCCCCTATACAGTCATACACCCCTGTCTCCCCCCCCTATACAGTCATACACCCCTGTCTCCCCCCCCTATACAGTCATACACCCCTGTCCAATATAAGACATACCCCAAAAGTAAGACATAGTGGGACTTTTGGGAGTAAAAAGAATGTAAGACACTGTCTTACTTTCGGGGAAACACGGTAGCTGGCTGTTCTGCTAAATCAAACTTACATTGGACAGTACACTGCTCCTAGCTGTATCGGCTCACTTTACAGAAGCCCACTCTTTCACTTTATTTCCTGTTATATAGGCATGTTGATGATCAGAGGATCATATGAACAATCCAACATGTAACTGATCAACAGTTGTGGCAGATACTATGCATCCATGTATTCAGGAAGGGCAGATCACACAGGATTAAGACATAGAGAAAAGCACAAGAGGAGGGAAGAGTAGTCCTATCTTCTCTCTTACACTGTGTGTATGTGGGGGGGGGGAGGTTTGGGGGGTGTCACACTTTTCACTATCATTTAAGGTGCCTATACACCGTCAATAACTGTTGGCTGCACAATCTGTCATCTCTCCGCCAAACACGTAAGCAGGGAGGGGTAAGCCATTATCAGACTGCCCTGGTGCGGGTTATCTCTACGAGAAAAATAGGGTCGGGCTGTGTAAATCCATTATGCCCAACCCCCTATCTCCACTAACATCATCTGTTGGTGGAGCCTCGGGAGGCCTCCATACAGCAGCAGGTTCAGACGAGTTTAGCATAAATTGTATGGGGACCTTTAGCATCAGTAATGCTTATGGATTAGAACAATCAGTACTAAGCCAGTTTCGAATAGACGTAATATGTCGAGAATTTAGTGCCCATATTATGGCCATAACACCTATCTCCATCGGGGGCTCTAACGTAGATCACCATAGAACCCATTGATTAGTTCAGTTCAGTGGAATCATGATAGGTCTGGGATTTCACAAGTTGCGCCCATGGTGCGGGAGCTAAAGCATGAAGGTATTACGACTGCATAAAATGGACTTTACATAGTGACATACATGACTTTATGTACTCCTGGTGTAGAGGAACCTGGGGTCAGGCTGGAGATATTACCTGTTTATTTGCTTTTAATACAGCTCTAAGGGTTGCTATTTGCTCTCGTTTGGTACTAAGCAGAGACTTTAGTTTCAGAATCTCCTCCATTAAGGCTTCTTTGTCTTTATCGATCATGGGCACTAGTTCCCTGGCGGCGGCTCGTTGACGTGACAGCTGTAAAGACCTGTCCACAGCCTTCTGCAAGTGCTTGATTTGATCCCTGATAATGGCATTGAGGTTGTAGATGTTCATTGGCTCTTTACGAATATCGCTAGAGTCCGACACAGGGGATGAAGGGGGGGCAGTAATAACTGGGGATACAGTAGTGGACTTTTGAGGGGTTGGTTCTTTGCTGGGTTCTATGCTATCTTTTGGTACTGGTTCACATGGACTTCTTGCCTCGACTGGAGAAGCCATACCTCTCCTAGCTAGCCTTGGCGAGAGAAGTCCTCGAGGGTCATCAGGACCTTTCAAGCTTCCACTACGAGTCCCCTTACTTTGCCTATAATAGTCCAACATAACTCTATTTGGTGTTTCATTATTACATAGACAAACATGGTGGTAGAGTTGGGCCAGCTCTTCGCTAAAAGTCACTAGCTCATCTTGAGCAGTATTAAGGGTATTATGGGTTTCATTCGCAATAGCCGTCATGATATGAAGCTCCTTCTCCATAAGAAGTATTTTTTCCCCGCTCTCCTTACTCGCCCTCTCAAGACTCGATACTTGTTCATCATACATCTGGATTCTCGAGTTCAATTTTGACTTCTCCTCCGTGTAGCTTTCTATATGTTTATTGTGTTTTTCTTTTAAGGCTTTGAGTTCAGCTTTGAGGTCTATCACCTCAGTCACGGCTACTTTATACTTGCACTCTAAGATCTCCAATCCATTGATATCCACTTCATAGTCATGGGTCTCCTCTCCCGAAACTTTTGGTTTATCAGAGTCCAACTCTTTGCCACTGTTGAGTCTCCTCATTGTGTTGACGTGTTCTGTAAGTCTATGGACCCGCTCATGTTGCTCGGTTAAGGCTCCTTTTGTATGTTCTAGCTGAGTCTGTGACTCCTGCAGGTTGGTTAGCAAAATTGCCTTCTCTCGTTCCACCTGCGAACAAAAAATGTATCAGTTATAACAATCACTTTATAATACATACATTATTACGAGAGCTCCTGATTAGTGTAGAGGTTTTAAAGATCTCGGGTTCTGAAACTATCGGCACTGTAGGTTACTATTATTTTATTATGGGTATAGCACAATGTTGGTGTGAACTATTACTATTGTTATGTACATAATGAATCGTGCCGGCAGTATTAGTGACGTTGTGCAGCGGGACGTGCGGAGGACATGGGGGCCCATGAACCAGGCTGCCTGCGTCGCCGGATGTGAAGGTCCACGAGGGGATTAGGTGAGTTCTGGCTGGTGGCCTTACTTTCAGGGGGTGTCCTAGTTTAGAGTAGAGGTGCCTTATTTTTGGGGGGGGGTGCTTTAATTTAGGAAAGTTGGTAGGGTGGTTGGGGTGTCTTATTATAGAAGGGCGTCTTATTTTCAGGGAAACACGGTACTTATTTTTTTTACTTAAAAGTCTGAAACGCGTCAGTTTAACCAATGATATTTTTATAGGTTAATATGATATATAATCATTTTTCGTATGTGTTATTGTTGTTTTAACCACGATTAAGGATCATTATTAGTCTGAAATGCTTCGGCTTGACCAGTGATCTTTTTAAAACATTATATAGTTATTTATACTTATTGTCCGTACTTCTTGTTGTTTTTGGTCATTATTAAGGATGAGTAATAATCTGAAAAGCGTCAGATTGACCGGTGATAGTACCTGGCTGTCTATGTCAATCCCATAGAGTTGAATGGAGCAGCAAGACGCATGCTTGACCAGTGCTCTATTGAAACAATGGACTTTCAAGGTCACTAGGAGTCTCATGATCTGCCATCTATGGCTCAACCCATCCATTTCATGGACAGCCTTGTGAATGCATAGACAGTTCTGGGCATTACTAAATGGGTGGCCGGCATATAATACTTTATTTACTCTGTAGTAGTCAATGTTAATGGCTGGAAAAGGGCCATTCCACAACGATCGAATGATCAGTGGGTCAACTTTGGTTAAAAATGGGCCGGTATATATGTGAGAGCAACACCTTATTGTGGAGGTTTTAAGCCTCTAAATGGAAAATGAATGATTCCACTAATTTATACAGTATATTGTCGAGACATTGTATTCTTCACCCAGCGCTCCGTAAGTGCTTTATCACATTTTTTTCCCTCTCAATTCCTTTACCTTACATGAATGATCGAAGCTAAGCAGAGTAATTGTATTACCACCGATATACGTCAGCTGCTATACAGCGCTCACTCCAAGACACAGCTACAAATAGGATTATCAATGGCTGACCCCATAAATAAGAAAAAGGTCACACAAGGTAAATTATATATAGAGAGAATATGTAACTCAGGATCAGTACAGGATCAGTAATGTAATGTATGTACACAGTGACCCCACCAGCAGAATAGTGAGTGCAGCTCTGGAGTATAATACAGGATGTAACTCAGGATCAGTAATGTATGTACACAGTGACCCCACCAGCAGAATAGTGAGTGCAGCTCTGGAGTATAATACAGGATGTAACTCAGGATCAGTAATGTACAGTATGCACACAATGACCCCACCAGCAGAATAGTGAGTGCAGCTCTGGAGTATAATACAGGATGTAACTCAGGATCAGTAATGTATGTACACAGTGACCCCACCAGCAGAATAGTGAGTGCAGCTCTGGAGTATAATACAGGATGTAACTCAGGATCAGTAATGTATGTACACAGTGACCCCACCAGCAGAATAGTGAGTGCAGCTCTGGAGTATAATACAGGATGTAACTCAGGATCAGTAATGTATGTACACAGTGACCCCACCAGCAGAATAGTGAGTGCAGCTCTGGAGGGTGTGGTTACTGGGTGTGTCTGTGTTTGCTCCTGAGCTCCACACATCCAGACTTCCAGGAGGAGAGAGGCTGATTCACCACCTGCTTCCCCAGGAAGGTGGCAGCTTCCTGGGAGAGTTTTCAGCATGGATCCCCTGACCTCCACCTCCCGGTCAAGGCCGGCGGGGGGTGTAGAGAGTAAGCTACCGGCCAGCGCTCCGGCTGGAGGGGTAAGAAGATCCAGTAGGGTTCGCAGCAATGTGGACCCAGCCCTTCCAGCAACGGGTGGGAGCTGCAAGGCTCCTAATGTGGAGGAAAAGCCTGCAAGAAAGGTGAGCGGAAGACGGGGTGCAGGTGCAGCTGCACGGAGGGGCTCCCAGGAGAGTCAGGTGGTGGAGCAGTGGGGTCTCAGGGGGCCCAAAGAGTCTGCAGCCACCTATGGCTCCAGAATAGCTGCAAAGCTTGCTGAGTATGAGCAGCTTGGAAAGAGACTGAAGGGGTTAAGAGACGACCTGAGTTTTGCTAAACACAGAGCCAGCTCAGCCCCAAAGAAACAGAAGCCTGGGCTGTCAGCTAAGGTGAAGTCTCTGCAGCAGGAGATCACAGATGTGGAGCTGCAGAGGATGGTTATCCTGGAGGGCAGCGATGTCTTCAGAGAGAAGCTCCTCAATGAAGACAGGTTTGCCAGGATGAAATCCCCTAAGAGGGAGGAGGAGGATGGGGGTGATTGTTCTGCGGATGGTGAGAGCAGTAGTGAGGATGAGGAAGGTGAAGATATGGAAGCTGGAGAGACCCCTGTGACAGCGAGTCTGGAGGACTTGGCTACAAAATCTTCCAGTGCACAAGGGGTGGATGAGTCCCAGCTGAGTCTACCTGCAGGACAAGTGGCCTTACCAACATCGTCAGGAGAAGGCTCTACAGAGGATGATGATGATGATGATGATGACGATTCTGGAGGAGCTCTGCTTGCACAAATAAAACAGATTGAATCCCCAGTGCACATGGAGAACTTCAGCTTTGGAGATGACCTGGGGATGGAGGAGTTAATTAAAAAGAAGAAAAAAAGCAAGAAAAAGAGGAAGAAGTTAGCAGATCAGGTGAACCTTGTGTATGTTCCCTTTGTGCAGTCTGGGGCGGCTGGAAAGTCGTCTCAGGGTGCAGATACTGGTAATCTGACTGTCCCCGCTTCTGCTACTGTGGAGCGGGGCCAGAAAGCCAGTAAGAGTACAACCAAGATGGCGGAGAGTGCCGGCCTCGCTGGTCAGGGTAGTGAGGTCGGTAATGGTGTAGGAGTGGCCGGGTGGCCGGACAGTTTGGTGGCTGAGGTGACGTGTGCAGGGCGCTCCTCTGCAGGTAAAGGGAGGAGTGTCCCAGTGCCAGCGGCTGGCACATTGCCCGGGCGGTCGGGCATCAAAACCAAGCTTGTGCGTGATCCTTTGAGTGGACCTGGAGCTGCAGGGCGCTCCTCTGCAGGCAAAGGGAGGAGTGTCCAGGCTTCGAGAGAAGGCACAAGTGCCAGCGATAAGACGGAGGTGGGCAGCGGTCGCTGTGCTGCAGGTCACTCCTCTGCAGGCAAGGGGAGGAGTGTCATTAAGTTGCCAGGAGGTGTTAGTGGTCCGATGAGTGTGTCTGCTGTAACGGGGCACTCCTATATAGGCGCAGGGGTCGTCTGTGCCCCCGGAAATGCAGAAACATCTCTGGTGGATCTTACTGCTGGGGAAGGAGCCAGCGATAAAGAGACTGTCACTAAGTCAGGTGCCTGTCTGCTGCCGCAGGTACACACCAATGGACATGGACATATTTCTGACAGCCATATCATTAATGAAGCCATGCTTCAGGCGGTGCAGGAGATTGAGGCAGAGGTGCTGGCTGAGGCTGAGGGCCGGACAGGTGGCAATGCTGCATCTCCCCATGTTAAGGGGAAGACGGTTGCCCAGTCAAATGTGCCCGGGGATGCCAAGGATGCCACTGCTAATGCCAGAGCTACTACTAATATATCCTGTAGTAATGTAATAAAGCCAGCCAGACTACAGGTAGGCCAGTCCAGCCCAGCTAGGCAGGGAATGATTAATGCTGGTGTTAATGTTTCTTCTGTGGTTGCTGGGGGTAGTGGGGATGGTCCGACTGCCCCCCCAGTGGTGGCCGCTCCAGTAAGGAGCTATGCCAACGTCGCTGCTGGGGGAACTAGGGGATCCTCATCTCTTAATCCAGGAGAAGGTAACTTGCAACGACGCCTCCTGGAGGCGTTGAGGAGAGGAGACAGAACGCTCCAAGTAGAGGGCCGGGAGGTCGACCTGTCCTTCTACGTAGAAAGACATGGGCTTGGGGCATTCCGAGAGCATAATGGGGAAGTGGTCTGGTCCCTTCCGACACCCGGGCAGGAGGTGGGCCGTAGGAACGTGGCCCGTCTGGTATGGAGAGGCAGTGATGCGTGCCCATCCAGGGCAAAGGTGGTGGAGCTTCTCTTCCAGATGAGATTCAGGGCGAATGACATCTTTGCCCTGATCCACCCCTACGGTACCTCTGAATTCGACATCAGCTTTGTGAAGCCAGAGGGACTTGAGCTCTTCTGGTCCAATCACGAGTTGGTGAAGGATGAGCCCGTGTGGCGGGATTTCGCTGTAAAGGCGGTATCCCGTCAGAGTTCTGTCAAGAAAGTGACCGTTTTGACGCGCAACGAGTCGCTTTCTTGCTATGACATCATGACCTGGCTAGGCAGGTATGGGGAGGTGACGGACATCCCCAAGAAAAATCTGGATGAGCATGGTATTTGGTCCGGAGCCTGGACGTTTTCCGTTCGCCTCCGTCGTTCAGGCAACACTGTCGCACACATTCCATCTGCTGCCTTCCTCGGACGCGATAGGATCCAAGTCTTTTACCAGGGGCAGCCGAAGCTGTGTCACAGGTGTGGGGATCCCACCCACTTTAGTGCAAACTGCACTAAGCTGATTTGTGCATTGTGCGGTGCGGAGGGTCATCTGGCTGCCGCCTGTGGCCGGATTCGCTGTCACCTGTGTGGTGACCTTGGTCACCCATTTAGCAGGTGTCCACGCTCATTCTCCAATGCTGCGGCCGCCCAAGATGGGGAGAGCCTTGTTGTTGCCTCACCTGGGGAGGGGACCAGCAGAGGAGAAAGGGCACTAGTGCCAGTGAAGAAGGTGAAAAACAAGACCCCCTCTAAGCTAAGGCGAGAGGAGAAGCGCAGAAGGAGCAGGGACTTGGGAAGTTCCCTGGTGGCAGGAGTAGTCAGTGGTCCTGCTCCAGATGCCGGCTTAGAGGGAACAGCTGAGGCTCTAGAGGATATCGAGTTAGATGAAGAGATAAGGAGACTTCGTAAAGAGGAGGCAAAGAGAGCCATTTCCTCCAGTTCCTCCCAATATGAAAGTTTGGATGAGGATGGTGGGAAAGGGCAAAATGAAAAACGTAAGTGTGACAGTAGGAGGCAAAGCCAGAAGGGACCTAGGGCATCTTCTTCTTTGTCCTCCGGTGTTGCGGGCCAAGTGCCAAAGGAAAGCCTGACTGACCCCCCTCTGATCGTTCTGTCCAATAGGTACCAGGCCCTCGGCAAATCCGAGGTTGAGGGACTGATTTTGGAGACGGTGAGGTCTCCAGGAGGTGCCGAGCCTGTTCCTTCTGAGGCTGTTTCCTCGGGAGGTCAGGTGGCTCCTGGGTCAGGAGATGAGGATCTGGGTATGGATATGTCTGCATCTTTAAAGCGGGTTAAAGAAAAGGCAAAAGGATCTTCTTCTGATGGGGAAGGTGGTAAAAAGAAGGGTAGGAAATAAAGAGATAAGGCTGTCCAACTCAATCACCCATGATGGCGGCACTCACCCCATTGACGCTGGCATCCATTAACTGTGCCAGCATTAAGTCGGATACGGCTAGATTCGCAGCCTTTGATTTTCTCGGTCGTATTAACGCCGACATTTTGTTTTTGCAGGAGACCAGGTTGACAGATCAAGCCTTGCTAGTAAAAGCCAAGCGAGAGTGGAGGCATGGACCTTCACACTGGTCTCTTGCGGCTGAGCCGTATAGTGGGGTGGCGGTCCTTTTTACCGCTCCTGTAGAATGCAGACGGGTTATCGAGTTGGAAATGGGGAGGTGCCTGATCTTGGATGTCCTCATGAAGGGGCAAGAGCTCAGGCTCATTAACATCTATGCCCCACAGACTAAGTGGGACCGTAAAAGCCTTTTCATGAGGATTAAGCCCTTTCTTTTTACGAGTCGGCAGGTGATCTTTGGTGGAGACTTCAACACTATCACGAGGTCTCAGGACAGGAGAGGCGCCAAAGACAAGCTGGCTTATGATAGCATGGCCCTGATTAGCATAGTTAGGGAAGCTCGCCTAGAGGATGCCCACATCCGGACACCCTCGGGCCACGCGGGTTTCACCTATCATCGAGGTAGCTGCAGGTCTAGATTAGACAGGTTTTATTTAAAGGAGGAAGCCGTCTCTTCCGCAGTGTCCGTGGTTGAGGTGGAGTTCTCCGACCACTGTCTAATTTTGTTTTCCCTGAATGTTTCAGAGACCCCCCGGATGGGTAGAGGCTACTGGAGGCTGAATTCGTCCCTCCTGGAAGAAGCAGAGGTAAGACAATCCTTTGAGGATTTTCTTCAGAGTCAGGTACCTCTACTGGGCCTATGTAGTAGTAAGTCAGAGTGGTGGGAGATATTCAAGAAGCGGGTTGCGAGGTTCTTCCGCCAGCTCTCGAGCCTCAGATCCCTGAATAGGTATCGTGTGTATCAGGGCCTGAGGAGGAAACTCGAGCATCTCGTCTCGACTGGAGGTAGTAGAGAGGAGATCTCCAGAGTGAAAGCCTTGCTCATGAGGTGTCAGTATGATAGGCACACATCTTTAGTTTTTGAGAGGGATTTCGGGAGGTACCGCTCGCCCGACCCCTACAGAAACTGTAAGATGTCAGTGAATAGTAAGATTGTGACTGGACTGGTTGATAGTACGGGATCTCTGAACCGGTCCAGATCAGGGATCCTGGAGGTCATCAGATCCTTTTACTCATACCTCTTGGGGAGGAAGGATCTAGATCGAGATGTGATGTCGGGTTTCCTGGCTGAAACCATTCCTGAGCCAGGGGTAGACCCCTCTCTTGATGTTTTGGCAGAAGAGATCAGGGAAGAGGAAGTTAGACTGGCGATTGAAGGGCTTGCCCTGAAGAAGTCGCCAGGTCCAGATGGCTTAACATCTGAGTGGTATAAGACCTTCAGGGACCTCTTGGTTCCCCTCTTGACCGAGGTCTTCAATGAGTGTCTCTCCTCGGGCACTCTGCCGAGGTCAATGAGGAGGTCAGCCCTGATTCTTCTGTCAAAGGGTAAAGATTCGAGCCGTATTGAGAATTGGAGGCCCATAGCTCTTCTCAATGCGGACAGGAAGATTCTGGCCAAGATACTGTTTAATAGGCTGGTGAAGTTTGCACCCCGGCTCCTTTCGGGGGCTCAGCACTGCTCTGTTCCAGGCCGAAGCACCTTAAGTGCTGTCCTTAGTGTCAGGGAGGCAGTGGAGCGGAGTAGTGCGGGTCTTTGGAAGGGGTACTTGCTGTCCTTGGATCAGGCCAAAGCATTTGATCGGGTGAACCACGAGTACCTCTGGTCCGTCCTTCTGAGATATGGCCTACCAGATACTTTTGTCAATTGGCTTAAGATCTTGTATGCAGGGGCAGAGAGTTTCCCGCTGGTGAACGGTTGGTCTGGCCGCTCTTTTGAGGTTGGGTCTGGTGTTCGCCAGGGCTGTCCTTTGAGCCCACTGTTGTATGTGTTCGCGATCGACCCTTTCCTTAGGAGGGTTGGTTGTGGACCGTTGGCAGGGGTCGGGATGAGCCTGGAGGAGCCAGAAGCCACCCTGAGAGTGGTAGCGTACGCTGATGATGTCACTGTTTTTGTATCCTCGAGAGGGGAGGCAGATATGGTGATGTCTGAAGTGGAGCGCTACTCGGAGGCATCCGGGTCCAAGATCAACCGGGACAAGTGTGAGAGTCTCTGGCTGGGAGGGGGGGATTCCAGGTTTGATCTCCCGGGCACCCTTCCAGAGCCCCAAGAGTCAGGAAAAGTATTGGGCATCACATTTGGCAAGGGTGATTACCCCACCAAAAACTGGGATGGTAGGCTCCTGGATGCCACTCGGAAGGTGGATCAGTGGAAAGGTTGGTCTTTAACCTTAAGGGAAAGGGTGCACCTGATCAAATCGTACCTGCTCCCTTTGTTTATCTACCTGGGCAGTGTATGTATCTTGCCAGAGGCTTCCTATACTAGGATCTACAGCCTGTTCTTCCAGCTGTTATGGGGGAATAGGCTGAACCTGGTCAAGAGAGAGGTTACGTACCGCACGAGGAGACTAGGGGGTTTGTCTATGGTGAACCCTGTGGTGTTCTTAGTGAACACCTTCTTGAAAGCTAACATCGCAAACCTCTGGAAAGAGAGGGCTCCTCCGTGGGTACTCTCCTGCAGGGAATGGTTTCGGCCTTTCTTCCAGGAATGGGAGACAGGAGGGCGAGTGAAGGACCTTCGTACACCCCATGGATATCTTCCGGCTTACGCTACCCCGACTCTGAAGATGATACATCGGTGGGGTCTGGGAATGTGGGAGATCAGAACTCAGTCAAGGAAATTCCTTGACCAAAGGGTTCTGTTGACCCATTTCCAGAAGCCCCTGGCGCTCAGGGATTGCCCAGGTCAGGATCTGAGGGTTGGGTTAAGTCTATTGAACTCAAAGAGGATCCCCCAGAAGTTTTGGGACTTGGCCTGGCGCTGCTTCCAGGGGAAGCTATATGTGAGGGACAATTTGAAGTGCAGGAGCTCCGATGATCGGGGGTGTCCCCGAGAGGAGTGTGGAAATACGCTGGAGAGCATGGATCATTTCCTGCTTCATTGTCCCTTCAATATAGGGGTTTACACCAGGGTGGGCGCCTCCATAGGTTGGAGTCAGTTAGCCAGCCTCACCTATCCGGAGTGGGCTTATGGGGCATTCAGGAACCTGGGTGGCCGAGATCGCTGCACGTTATTTCTAGTCAGCTTAGTAGTTAGGTACCACACGTGGAACGCACGGTGTCTAGTATCTACACAGCGTAGAGTCCTCTCCGAGGTGGAGGTCTGTAGGAACATCACTGGTGACCTTGGGAAGATCAGGTCTTTGGAGTATGGCAGGCTGGGTACCAGTAGGGCTTCTCTCCTGTGGAGAGGTTTTTCCTTCGCTGTGCCCTAGGTACTGAGCCCACTGGGTGAGGGACCATAATTCTGGTTAGGGACAGAGTAGATAGGGACAGAGGTAGGGAGAGTGTGAGGGTTAGATTAATATTTAGGGATAGTAGTAGGGAGAGGGTAGGGTGAATAGTCAGGGATAGGTTATAAATTATTATGGTACCCGGTCTGCCATCCTCCGATCCCGGTGGGGGGCTGTGCATGACACTTTAGCTTTTTGTTTTAATTTTCTATTCAGTTATAAACAGTAAAGGGCTTACAGGCTACCGAACTTGAGCCTTGTTGTTATGTGTTGTGGTGTTGGTGTTTTAGGTAGTTTGGTAAGTTGAGGGCTGGATAAGCCCTATGGACAATTATAGTTATGGTATATGGTATGGGGTATAGAATAGGTTGGGAGGGGTGATGGGGGGTTTACATCGTATGCTTTTCCTTGGATGGGGTTCTGGCATGGGTCACTGAGGGACAAGAACTGAACTTATGGACCCAGACTCATGTCCAGATTTGGGGTGTGGGTGATGGGGTTTGTAGTTAGAATATTAGATAGGTTTATGTAATTTGATTGCTATAATTTTATTATTATTTGCATTATTGTTTATTAGTATACATTATTATTATTATTATTATTATTATTATTATTATTATTATTATTATTATATTTTATCTTTAAGTATATAAGGCAGCCGGACCTGGTATTCTCAAGTTAGTATTTGATGTTTCCATTTGTACTAACTTTGTTTTGTTAGGTTAGTTTTAGTTGAGGATAGTTTCTTAACTGTTAAAGTTGTCTATTGTGTGTGTGTGTGTGTGGGGGTGGGGGGGGGGGGGTTAGGTGGGAGTTATGTATATGGGGATGGGAGGTTTGGTTGGTGAATTGTGCTGGGGTGTGTGTGAGTGGGGGGTGCTGTGTGTGTGTTGAAGGGAAAAAAAAAAAAAAAAAAAAAAAAAAGCTTTGTGTAGTTTTGGTTTCTTATTTTGTTCAGTTATGTCCAAGCAGGGACTGTATTAAGTTAGAGACAAGAATGGCTCAAACATGTTATAGCTTTTTGGCCCTTGGTCTAAAGTGGCTTTACTATATTATTTCTGTGTGCTGTGAGGTGTGAGTGTGGGGTAGGTAGTAGCGGTGGTGGGGTAGGTAGTAGCGGTGGTGGGGTAGGTAGTAGCGGTGGTGGGGTTAGTAATAGTTGTAAGTTTGGGGGATTTTGGTAGTATCTTATAATGAAGCTGGACTGGCCGGTGAGGCAGGTGTGAGGGAGGATTTCCTTTCCGTAAAGATATTGTTTAAGAATTTATTAATTTGTTGTTTTTGTTATAAGCAGAAAAGCTTTGTATTTGTTTTTGTTCTGGCTGATGTAGCCGCGTTTATGTTTATGCAGTTATACTTGTTATGTTTTATATTTTTCTAATAAAAAGAATTACAGGATGTAACTCAGGATCAGTAATGTATGTACACAGTGACCCCACCAGCAGAATAGTGAGTGCAGCTCTGGAGTATAAGGCTGGGTTCACACTACGTATATTTCAGGCAGTATTTGGTCCTTTTGTCAGATCCTCATAGCAACCAAAACCAGGAGTGGATTGAAAACACAGAAAGGATCTGTTCACACAATGTTGAAATTGAGTGGATGGCCGCCATATAACAGTAAATAACGGCCATTATTTCAATATAACAGCCGTTGTTTTAAAATAACAGCACATATTTTCCATTATATGGCGGCCATCCACTCAATTACAACATTATGTAAACAGATCCTTTCTGTGTTTTGAATCCACTCCTGGTTTTGGTTGCTATACAGCCTCAAATATACAGCCTCAAATATACGTAGTGTGAACCCAGTATACAGGATGTAACTCAGGATCAGTAATGTACAGTATGTACACAATGACCCCACCAGCAGAATAGTGAGTGCAGCTCTGGAGTATAATACAGGATGTAACTCAGGATCAGTAATGTATGTACACAGTGACCCCACCAGCAGAATAATGAGTGCAGCTCTGGAGTATATAATACAGGATGTAACTAAGGATCAGTACAGGATCAGTAATGGAATGTATTAGTACAGTATTAGAAAAATAAACCCTTATAATAAGCCTATATGTATGAAATTTATACACAAAGCTCCAATATCAATGGTATAAATGTAATGTAATACTGAGTAATGGTCACACACACATATGCTTCTAATATGTTTCCAGCTCAGTGAGTACATGTATGCAGAGCTATGACACCCAATCCTCTAGATCAGCTTTCGGCGCCACAGGAATAGGCAGTAAATACTGCTGAGTGTTCCTGTTTCAAGGAGAGGGTAATGGCTGCTGACGTCTTATTTCATAGCTCAGAATGTGTAACTGAAGATCGTAAATATCAAGGGTTAATGTGACGCTATACCTTTACATTCATCTCTGTCATATGCAGCTGTACAGCATCTCTTGTATCATCTTCACATAAAAAATCTTGAGGACACCATTACCAAGCTGCTGTTGACAGATCTGGTTATTATTTGTCCCTGCTTAGTGTTTTGTTCTTATTTATTATATTATTGCTCATATAGTAGAAAAAAAATTAACAGACCCATGTGTATCCATGGTAACAGACTACAAGTAAACCTTGTGTAGACAGGCCCTGATTTTATGTGTCTATTTTTTCCATTTACTGGAAAGGGAGAAGCTGAAAGGGTGGAGTTTAGTCACTGCCTGTTACCATGGAGAAATATAGGTTGGAACAAGGGCTGTATACCCAAAACGGTAGTAAATCGTTAATCAAGACTATAGGCATAGTCACATCTTTTTTCGATTCATGGCACCCGTACAAAAAGAGCTGCAAAGCATACATGACCCCTTGATGTTCTACATTTGTCTCCTATGCAGAATCATGTCTTCATGGCAACAGACTACAAATTAACACTGTGTAGTCAGGTTTTGCTTTTATGTGTCACTCCTTTCCATTTGCTCTCTTTCTCTACTAATATCTGTAGAGAAGGCTGAAAGCGTGGAGTTTAGTCACAGTCTGTTACCATGGAGGAATATAGGTCTGAACAATGGCTGTATACCCAAAACGGTAGTAAATTGTTAATCAAGACTATAGGCAGAGTCGCATCTCTTTTCGATTTATGGCATCCGTACAAAAAGAGCTGCAAAGCATACATGACCCCTTGATGTTCTGCATTTGTCTCCTATGTAGAATCATGTCTATATGGCAACAGACTACAAATTAACCTTGTGTAGTCGGATTCTGCTTTTATGTGTCACTCCTTTCCGCTTGCTCTCTTTCTCTACTAATATCTGTAGAGAAGGCTGAAAGGGTGGAGTTTAGTCACAGTCTGTTACCATGGAGGAACATAGGTCTGAACAAGGGCTATACACCCAAAGCAGTACTAAATTTTTAATCAAGACTTTTGCCAAAGTCACTTTCATTTTTCTATTTTCAATGCGCTGTACATCACCCCTTGAACCCTTAAAGCTCTAAATAGATCTAAGATGATAAACATTACATTAGTAATATAGAATATAGTCTTGTTTAGAAGGTTAAATGAGGCCATTGTATGTTTATCCTTACACACAGTGAATTGTATCCCCCAGTCTATATTTATAGTAGCCGTAGTCCATTATCCACAGAGATCAATAACGTCAGCGGTGAAGTATTGAGCGCACAACACTGTAACCCCTTCCTCCGTCTGTTTTTGCGATCTTCAGCACAAAAAAACAATCACGGACGCAACTGAGATTTATCAACACAGAAAGATACTTTGGGAGAGATTTGGTTTACAAACATGGTGTAAAGTGAAATTGGCCCCTAGCAACCAATCAGATTCCACCTTTTATTCCTCACAGACTCTTTGGAAAATAAAAGGTGGAATCTGATTGGTTGCTAGGGGCAAGTGAACCAGTTTCACTTTACACCATGTTTGATAAATCTCTCCCAAAGTATCTTACTGTGTTGTTAAATCTCAGTTGGGAAAAAACACTTGGAAAAAACATGACTGTAGTCTCGTGACATCACAGGGGTTGTGTGACATCACTGTAGTCCCTTGACATGACTGGTGATATGTGATATGACTAGAGTCTCGTAGCATCACTGGAGTCTTATGACATCGCTGATGTTGTGTGACATCACTGGGGTTTTGTGACATCACTGTAGTCTCGTGACATGACTGGTGATATGTGATATGACTGGAGTCTTATGACAACACTGGTGTTGCATGACATCACTGGAGTCTTATGACATCACTCAGGTTGTGTGACATCACTGTAGTCTTGTGACATCGCTGATGTTGTGTGACATCACTGGGGTTTTGTGACATTACAGGGATCATGTGAGTGTCTACTACCAGAACACCTCTTGCCCCAGACACCTACCTGGATAAGTTGCTGTTTGAGTTTTTGCATTTCCGAAATATTCAGCTCGCTGAAAAGATCGGAGACGGGATGCAGCGACTCCCCCTTCCGCACCGCAGGAGTCCGATAGTCGCCATTCATTTTGACATGAGGGGGGTGGATGTGCCCATTCATTTTGTCCTCATTATTGGACTCCCCGTCCTCGGTGAACTTCAGCCCATCCACGGCTATGTTGATGTGGTTATTATACATGCTGTCATTGATGTTAATGTATTGGGACAGTTCCTTACGGAGATTATTCTTCTGCTCCCTCTCGTTTTTTAAGGTGTCTAGGGCTTCCTCAAGCTGATGTTCGGCGATCTCCTTCAGTCGAATGGCATCTTCCAGTTGACTGTTTAGCAGCACCGTCTCCTCCTCGAATCGCTTGATCTCATGTTTCAGGCCTTCATACTCCACCTAGAAACAGAAAAACAGGAGTCAAATGATGGATATCACAACATGGCTGCTATCATGACTCTTTTGGCTATCATAACTCTTTTGGCTATCATGACTCTTGGCTATCAAGAAGGTTTAGGCTATCCTGACTCTTTTGGCTATCAAGAAGGTTTAGGCTATCCTGACTCTTGGATATCAAGAAGGTTTAGGCTATAATGATTCTTTAGGCTATCATGACTCTTTAGGCTATCATGACTCTTTGGGCTATCATGACTCGTTTGTCAAGCTGTTGAAAGTCAAAGATGTAAACACTTGATGCATTGGGTACATTCGCGTCCAGAACCTTTGCTAAGGTTCCATGAAGCAACTACCATTAACATGTTCCTGCTGCACCATAACTAAGGGGGCCATTACGGTGCGGAGTCCCCTACTGAACGGCTGGAAGTAGACAAACAGCCAATTTATTTTAATATTTATAAGGCTTTCAACTGCCATCAGGATGAGCTACACTTTAACGCCCTAGACCACCAGGATATTACTGCTAAACCCTTCCCCACCCAAGGCCACCATGGTAGTACTGCTAACTCCTATTCCGTCCTAGGCCACCAGGATATAACTGCTAACTAACTCTCCACCCTAGACCACCAGGATATTACTGCTAACCCCTTCATTATACTAGACTACCAGGATATTACTGCTAACCCCTTCATTATACTAGACTACCAGGATATTACAGCTAACTCCGTCATCACCTTAGACCACGATACTAGATATTAATCCCCAACTACCCTAAAACACCTTGGACATTACCAATAACCCCTTTATTACTTTAGACCACCATACTAGATATGAACTTCCAACCACTCTAGTATACATTGGATATTACTGCTTATCCCTTCACCACCCTATACCACCAGGGATATTAGCCATTTGCTCACAACCACCCCAGAACATCTTAAGTATTACAACTAACTCATTCATTATCCTAGGCCAACAGGGATAGTAGATATTAACCCCTTACTACCCCCCAGAACAATGGATACCGTACCACCATGGAAATTACTGTTAAAGGGGATTTCCAGGGACAACCCATTGATGTCCTATCCACAGGATAAATCCTTCACAACCCTAGACCTTTAAAGATTAGTTTTTACCCCATAAAATTTTCACCCTAGACCACCAGGGATATTGGATATTAACCCGTGACCATACTAAAGCACTTTGGATATTATCATTAACCACGTCATCACCCAAGGCTGACAATAATATACAATATTAGTATCTTGAACATTCTAGTTAACCTCTTCACCACCCTAGTCCACCAGGTATTTTACATATTAACCTAAAAAACCCTAGAACACCCCGGATATTACTGTTAACTTGGGGTATCAACCCCTTAACCAATTTTGACCATTAAGGATATAAACATATTATGACCACCCTGTGTAAAATCTGAAATGTAATGCATGTAGGAGCATCACCATTATGGGGTTGGGGGATGTCTCCGCCATAGACCCCCAACAAACCTGGAAACACTTTAAAAGTCCAGGACATATGATCCACCCTTTAAATGAGATATGTAAGAAATAATCGACATACACAAAACCTCCGGAGTAATTCACTTAATGAGACTTCTGTTCTACACAAAGAAGAATCTACAAGGTCGAATGCGGAGACGATGACATCATCTCCCCCGGTAATTACTCCTTGAACTTGGTTTTTATCTCCTGAGAAAATTCTTTCAACTCTTCTACATCCATTCTCTGAGATTCTTCTGGCCTTCAGATTTTTTGTTTTATTTTTTCTTTCTCTATCGATAGGACCATTTGTGAACAGGAGATAATTAGATAGTCGGCGATATCTCCTGGGAGCGGAGTCGTCCCTCCGGGACACAGATACGGGAGGGAATGGGGGATGGGGGTCTGAGGGAAATTTGATCTATCTACTAATTAAACTCTTGTGTGTTACAAAGGGCATCCAGCTGCCAAACACGTTTGTATGCCGGGCCAGGAATGTCTCTGAGTGTTGACCTTGGTAATTCATGACTCTTGGAGACAGAAATTATTTCTTCTGAAAAAGAGTTACTGCCTCTATTTTCTTAGGCCGGGGTTACATAGGCCCGGCATCCTTCTTTTACAGAAACGCATCAGTTGTCATATTCTTTGTTTGCCCTTACTATCAGGCCATACAGCATCGTCTGTCCGGCGGCACCAAATTTGTCCAAGTCTGCTGCCTTGTACAAGGTTGTATCTCCAGTGTCTGACCTTGGCTCTGACTAAAAACCTGTTCTGTCGTCCCCCCAACCAGCTCACACTAGAGACCTTGGTTATATCTGGACTCATCTCTGCTTGTCCACTTAGTAGTTTGTATCAATGTCTCTTGACTTTCACAGCCGACTACCAACCATACTAACCAACAACTCTCAGAGGTTGCGATCTGGTAGACCCCTGCAAGCAAGTCTCTTGATCTGTGTATACTTTCCCAGACCGAGATCTGGAATCCTTCCTGCCTGTCCCTTGTTGGTTTGCATCTGTGCCTCTTGGCCTTCATGGCCCTCCGCCAACTATATTGAGACCAGTCCTAAAGGTAGTGGCCTGGTAATCCCGGCAGCCAAGTCCTGACCTGCTTATATGCTGCCAGACCAAGATCTGGAATCCTCTCTGCTTGTCTCTTGGTGGTTTGTATGAACGTCTCTTGGAATTCATGGCCAGCTGCCAACTATATTGGGAACAGTCCCAGAGATAGCAACCTGGTAGTCCTTGACAGCCAAGTCCAGATCCTAGTACGGGGGTTAAAGAGTGAAAACCAGGGGGCTACTGAGACAACATCCTTGGGAAAGGCATAAAGTTCGGTGTTAGGGCCAAATATCTGTCAAACCAGACAAATATCTGACCAGTCAAAAACGAATCGGCTGTTGCCAGTAGACAATAGATGTTTTGTTTTCGTAAAAAGTGTATCTTATAGTCTGAAATATATGGTAGTTATCTTCCTTCAGGAGGAGAGCCAATTTTCACACTTTTTCCCATGGGGCATTGCCTGAAAATAAACTTCCATAAAACACTAGGTATCTTCAATGATAATCGTCACCTCTCACATCAGGCGCAGCTGTACGCAAAATCATTGTTATATACGAAAGAACATGGTAACGGTAAGGAGAACAAGACAAGTGATGTGAGGCAGGAGGATCAATGTGAGGAGGTGTAAATGGCTGGGGACCCTCATAGATGTGTGTTATAGTGTCCTGTAATTCAGATCTCCTCCATGGCTTTGATGTCCCAGAAGGTCAGTAGGGCACATTCCTCTAGTGATGACATAAATCCATGAACACGTGTTCCAGTCTCTTGTGTCAGACGTTGTGGTGATAGTGTACTCCTGGACTCTCCTGTCGCCATAACAACATCTAATGCTAGTATGTTCATCTCTGTGATATTCTGGCGGGGGCTACAGGGTGGCTTATCACAAGAGGTCATCCTCATCCTACGTTTCTGCCCTATTTAATCTACATTAAGACCCCAAGTTGGACATTAGTATATGGAGACCCCAAGTTGGACATTACTACATGGAGATCCCAAGTTGGACATTACTACATGGAGACCCCAAGTTGGACATGAGTATATGGAGACCCCAAGTTGGACATTAGTATATGGAGATCCAAAGATGGACATTACTACATGGAGACCCCAAGTAGGACATTAGTATATGGAGACCCCAAGTTGGACATTACTACATAGAGACCCCAAGTAGGACATTAGTATATGGAGACCCCAAGTTGGACATTAGTATATGGAGATCCCAAGTTGGACATTACTACATGGAGACCCCAAGTAGGACATTAGTATATGAAGACCCCAAGTTGGACATTAGTATATGGAGATCCAAAGATGGACATTACTACATGAAGACCCCCAGCAGGACATAACTACATAGAGACCCCAGTAGGACATTACCAGATGAAGAATCCAGTGGGAGATGACTACATAGTAGGACATAACTATATGACCATAACTATATATATATATATATACCCATATATATGACATAACCAGTAGGACATAACTATATGGAGACCCCCACTAGTGTATAACTACATAGAAACCCTAAATTGTATATTACTAAATGGAGGCCTTATTATTACATAGAGACCCCAGAATGACATGACTAAATAAAAGTCTTTACTACATGGCCATCTCCAGTAGGACGTTACTACATAGGAACTCTCTATAAGACATAACTACATGGAGACCCCTAACTGGGCTATCTTACATAGACACCCCACACTGGACATTGCTCCGTGAAGACCCCAAGTAGGACATTAATAAAAACTTCCTGATGTTGGGAATCATGAGAAATTTTCATGACATCACAGGATATAAGAAGTATCCGAGAAATCCCAAAATCTAAAGAAGTTTATGGATTTCTCTATTGTTTCAAACCAGCAACAACTGTTTAATTTTTCTACAGCGCTGCCCCCCGTCCCCCCCCCCCCCAAAAAAAACAACTACAAAGTATGGTTGAAAATTTATATTTATCCATCAAGTTCAACCGAGGGAAAAGGAGAGGATGTGGATAAGAGGAATAGAAGATGTGGGGGACATAACTTAGCATTTGTCATTTATATATTGTACCTACCCTTAGCAAGGCAAAAAGCCCATAAAACATAAGCCCGACTACCTAAAAAGAGATAAATCTCCCCCACCCTATGTTTCCCACGATACTTAGTCCCTTAGGAGAGGCCTATGTTCTGCACCATTAAGCTTATGGCCCAGATTCATGTCTGGTATGTCCATTATGGTGAAGTGGCTGCTGATACACAGTTCAGAGGTCGGATTCTTGCGTAAACCAGTCCATATGTCCATTAAAACACAACAATATACTGCTGGCCTTACAGGCAGCTTACTGACATTGTGCTGTTATTTAGTCCAGGCTCTACCTAGGACTTTCTTTTATCCCAGTTTTACTTTTCCCAGGACATATGGGGCCTGCAGAGTATCAGGACCATTTATGTGTGGAGGACACTCAGCATGACAAAGTCACCTTGTAATTTAGAAGATACTGTAAGTCAGAGTTATCATAGGGGCGCAGTCAGTGTCGGATCTGGGGCCCACCAGAGGGAATGATCCTGGGGGCCCACCAATGAAGAACCAGTGAGAAAAGACATGTCAGTCAGTGTTAGTGCAGGCTCTACAGCTGGGGGCCCACCAGAGGATCCTCCGGTAGGCCAGTCTGACACTGGGCATAGTGTGAATATATTATCAGTATGTGCTATCGACTTGTATACATTGATACCTGGTTTTGCTTTAGTGTAGACACTAATTTCTGTAGGGTGATGTTCTCTTCTTCCAGCTCGGTGTAGTCCTGGAGGAGTCTGGACTCTCGGAACTTATACTCTCGGATTTCTTCCTTCATCCTCATTCTCTGCAGCTCCAAGATTTCATTTGTCTACAGAACAAAAAGGAAAGTATTATAGTATAGTATATCAAAAAACAGCAGAGAGTATTTAGGATAGATATATACTGGGTTCTATTTCCAGTCTCTTATAGACATAAGCTGACACCATACTCCACAATGGATGTATATAATATGGGGGGGGGGGGGGGGGGGGGGGGGTGCAGACTGGGAAGTCACCGGGGTGGGACAGGTTGGATTTTTACTGATTTTATTGGTTTTTTATGTCAGTGATCACTCTGGTGAAAGGATGGATGATGTCTGGTACAGATGCAGGGATGTATTGGACTCTAGGACTGGTTCTGGGATTGGTTTGGGGGTCTAGTATAGTCTGGGACTGGTGCGGGATCTGGTACTCTTTAGGAGTGGTGAGGAGTGGTATAGTCTATGACTGGTGTGGGGGTCTGGTATAGTCTATGACTGGTGTGTGTGGGGGGTCAGGTATAGTCTGGGAATGGTGCGGGAGTCTGCTATAGTCTGGGACTGGTGTGGGGGTTCTGGTATAGTCTGGGAATTGTGCGGGAGTCTTGAATAGTCTAGGACTAGTGTGGGGGGGTCTGATATAGTCTGGGACTGGTGCAGGGGTCTGGTATGGTCTAGGACTGGTGCGAGGGTCTGGTATAGTCTGGGACTGGTGCGGGGGTCTGGTATAGTCTGGGACTGGTGTGGGGGGTCTGGTATAGTCTGGGACTGGTGTGGGGGGTCTGGTATAGTCTGGGGATGGTGCGGGAGTCTGGTATGGTTTACAACTGGTGCGAGGGTCTGGTATATAGGATGGATGATGTCTGGTACAGATGCAGGGATGTATTGGACTCTAGGACTGGTTCTGGGATTGGTTTGGGGGTCTGGTATAGTCTGGCACTGGTATGGGGGTCTAGCATAGTCTGGGACTGGTGTGGGGATCTGGTATAGTCTGGGACTGGTGTGGGGCTCTGGTATAGTCTAAGACTGGTGTAGTCTGGGACTGGTGCGAGGGTCTGGTATAGTCTGGCACTGGTCCGGGAGTCTGGTATAGTCTGGGACTGGTGCGAGGGTCTGGTATAGTCTGGGACTGGTGCGGGAGTCTAGTATAGTCTGTGACTGGTGCGGGGGTCTGGTATGGTCTAGGACTGGTTTTAGGGTCTGGGATAGTCTACGACTGGTGCAGGGGTCTAGTATAGTCTAGGACTGGTGTGGCGGTGTCTGGTATAGTGTGGGACTGGTGTGGCGGTGTCTGGTATAGTGTGGGACTGGTGCGAGGGTCTAGCACAATCTGATACTGGTGTGGGGGTGTCTGGTATAATCTAGTGTCTGATTCTGTGCACATTGCTTATTGATCAGGCTTCAGGCCTACATTGCATGTGCCGTATTCTCTGCCAGTCTACAATCACCTTGGCCCACTTCTCCTCCAGACACAGTTATTATTATTCAGCCTATACAGCAGGGATACCATAAAGGAAGCTGCCAAGAAGCTCCGCAGCAGCAGGGGACATACAGGAACCGCTACTGTATCAGAAACTTCCATCCCTAAGGTTTAAAGAAATTCCCAGGCTAAAGATTCTAACTTTTTTCCATACCCGTAGTCATTATCGTCTCTGTATTTTGGCGCTCAAAGTTCAGCGATGCGGAGAATAATTGGCGTCGGGAGTTCTCATTAAAGAAGAGGATTACTGGAGGGAATCCAGAAGTGAAACTGCAGTACCTATAGATGGTCAAGTGGGGGAGCCAGAGTCCTGCTAGGCATTCTATCTAGCCATGTGATAGTCAAGAGCAATAAAATGTATTTAAAGGATTTTACTGCAACAAATCAAAGAACTGAATGCATCTCCTATCCCGTTACTGTGTGCACAAAGGCCTCCACAGGCCTCCTGCACCGTATGGTAGTACTGTTTGCATGATGGCCTCCACAGCCCTATATCCCAATATATCACTACTTCCCTAATACCATAGGGGGGCTTTATGTATTGTCACCATCACTCCTTCCCGACCCTCAATACTAAAGTCCTGGACCATCTCCACCATCTAGGTCCTGCCTCATTCACCATATGGTAGTACTGTTTGCACGATGGCCTCCACAGCCCTATATCCCAATATATCACTACTTCCCTAATACCATAGGGGGGCTTTATGTATTGTCACCATCAATCCTGCCCCGACCCTCAATACTAAAGTTCTGGACCATCTCCACCATCTAGGTCCCGCCTTGTGCACCGTATGGTAGTACTGTTTGCACGATGGCCTCCACAGCTCTATATCCCAATATATCACTTTTTCCCTAATACTGTAGGGGGGGCTTTATGTCCTGTCACCGTCAATCCTGCCCCGACCCTCAATACTAAAGTTCTGGACCATCTCCACCATCTAGGTCCCGCCTTGTGCACTGTATTGTAGTACTAATGCCTCTACAGCCCTATATCCCAATATATCACTTCTTCCCTAATACTGTAGGGGGGGCTTTATGTCCTGTCACCATCAATCCTGCCCCGACCCTCAATACTAAAGTTCTGGACCATCTCCACCATCTAGGTCCCGCCTTGTGCACTGTATTGTAGTACTAATACCTCTACAGCCCTATATCTCAATATATCACTTCTTCCCTAATACTGTAGGGGGGGCTTTATGTCCTGTCACCGTCACTCCTTCCCCGACCCACAACACTAAATCCTGGACCATCTGCACCATCTAGGTTCCGCCTTGTGCACCGTATGGTAGTACTGTTTGCACGATGGCCTCCACAGCCCTATATCCCAATATATCACTTCTTCCCTAACACCATAGGGGGGCTTTATGTCCTGTCACTGTCACTCCTGGTCCGACCATTTCCAGGGATGATATGTATCGCGTCCTATGTAACATCCTATCACCTTATACAGATGGGAGCAGCATTGAAAGCCTGGTGTGTAAATCTACAAGCCTAATTCTGTCATTGGTCGCATTCAGCTTCTCAATAATCTCGGGAAAGGAAACAAAAGCCACGTACACAGCTCCCCCTCCTCCTGGCGTCACACTGCAGATGTTGGATCTTCTTCACAGACCGCATCCTCCATCTGTAGGGTCTCCCCCTATACACAATGTATACCTACTATATTCCCTCCGATATCCTATACTACAATAAAGTGACATTAATATATATTAGACACAATATAAAACTGGTAAAAACACCAACTTCTACAACATAACTGAAAACAGCCACTACTTAAAGGGGTCCTCCGGCAGAAAATCTTTTATTTTTTTTATCAACTGGTGTAAGGAAGTTATACAGATTTGTAATTTACTTCTGTTTAATAATCTCCAGTCTTCCAGTACTTATCAGCTGCTGTATGTCCTGCAGGAAGTGGTGTATTCTTTCCAGTCTGACACAGTGCTCTCTGCTGCCACCTCTGTCCATGTCAGGAACTGTCCAGAGCAGGAGAGGTTTTCTATGGGGATTTGCTGCTGCTCTGGACAGTTCCTGACATGGACAGAGATGGCAGCAGACAGCACTGCACCACCTCCTACAGGACATACAGCAGCTGATAAGTCCTGGAAGACTTGAGATTTTTAAAAAGCAGTAATTTACAAATCTATATAATCTTTTCTTTACCAGTTGTTTTTTTGCTGGAGTACCCCTTAAAAAAATGAGTCTGGGTATGACAGGTGTCAAAGTCAAATACACTGTGGGCCAAAATTAAAAACTTGGACAAACTTGTGGGCTAAACAAATTTGCTTAAAGCGGTTATCCAGGGTATAAAAAACATTGCCGCTTTCTTTCAGAAACAGCACCTCCCTCGTTCTCAGTCTGGGTGGAGGGTTCTGCGCCTTGGATCCATTGAAGTGAATGGAGCTGAACTGTAATACCGCACACAACCTGGGGTGGGGTGGCACTGTTTTTGTATTTGTGAACAGATATTTTTTTTTTAGGAACATTGTGTTTTCTTTTTTATTAGGTCTATCGGCAGTAACTAGTCACTGTGGAGAGAGAAATAGTGACTACGTATAAGAAAGTGGGATATAAATTATCTCAAGTATTCAGGTCCAAAATGTGTGATAATGCAGTGATGTGTGAGAGTGGTGTCCCTGGTGATGTGTGAGAGTGGTGTCCCTGGTGATGTGTGAGAGTGGCATGTGACGTTCCTGGTGATGTGTGAGAGTGGCATGTGACGTTCCTGGCACTGTGTGAGAGTGGTGTCCCTGGCACTGTGTGAGAGTGGTGTCCCTGGCCCTGTGTGAGAGTGGCGTGTGGCATTCCTGGCCCTGTGTGAGAGTGGTGTGTGGCATTCCTAGCACTGTGAGAGTGGTGTCCCTGGCACTGTGTGAGAGTGGTGTGTGGCATTCCTAGCACTGTGAGAGTGGTGTCCCTGGCACTGTGTGAGAGTGGTGTGTGGCATTCCTAGCACTGTGAGAGTGGTGTCCCTGGCACTGTGTGAGTGACATGTGGCATACCTGGCTCTGTGTGAGAGTGGTGTGTGGCATACCTGGCACTATGTGAGAGTGGTGTCCCTGGCACTATGTGAGAGTGATGTGTGGCATTCCTGGCACTGTGAGAGTGGTGTCCCTGGCACTGTGAGAGTGGTGTCCCTGGCACTGTGTGAGAGTGGTGTGTGGCATTCCTGGCACTGTGTGAGAGTGGTGTCCCTGGCACTGTGTGAGAGTGGTGTCCCTGGCACTGTGTGAGAGGGGTGTGTGGCATTCCTGGCACTGTAAGAGTGGTGTCCCTGGCACTGTGTGAGTGGTGTCCCTGGCACTGTGTGAGAGTGGTGTGTGGCATACCTGGCACTGTGTGAGAGTGGTGTCCCTGGCACTGTGTGAGAGTGGTGTCCCTGGCACTGTGTGAGAGGGGTGTGTGGCATTCCTGGCACTGTAAGAGTGGTGTCCCTGGCACTGTGTGAGTGGTGTCCCTGGCACTGTGTGAGAGTGGTGTGTGGCATTCCTGGCACTGTAAGAGTGGTGTCCCTGGCACTGTGTGAGTGGTGTCCCTGGCACTGTGTGAGAGTGGTGTGTGGCATACCTGGCACTGTGTGAGAGTGGTGTCCCTGGAACTGTGTGAGAGTGGTGTCCCTGGCACTGTGTGAGAGGGGTGTGTGGCATTCCTGGCACTGTGAGAGTGGTGTCCCTGGCACTGTGTGAGTGGTGTCCCTGGCACTGTGTGAGTGGGGTGTGTGGCATTCCTGGCACTGTGAGAGTGGTGTCCCTGGCACTGTGTGAGTGACATGTGGCATACCTGGCACTGTGTGAGTGTAGCGTGTGACTTTCCTAATACTCTGTTATATGAGCATACCACATAGCTGGCATACATGGTTGGTCTCACGAGAGGGAGAACCGTCCGTCACTGTCAGCGCATGACTCTGCTGAATGACTCGGCACATGGGCTGTAGGAGGCTCCTTGATTCCTCAATGGCGAATATGGATTTCCATCTTTTGGATGTGGATAAATACTGTAATGCTCCTCTATATACACCCGATGTGCACCCCTAACTACTCCAACGGGGGCATTAGAGTAGTTAGGAGTGCCCATCAGGTGTATATAGAGGATGCATAAGACGTATGTGGTCTGGTGTACTTGTGGTACGTTCCCACGGGCTAGGTTAGTAGGTTTTCTCATCGGGCCAAATATAATCAAACCATGGGCTACAGTCTGACATCCTTGCACTTCTACGTTACTGAAAACACTATAAAAAAAAAACACACACTAAGAAAAAATCACTACTCACTACTTTTCATTCCTATTTATGGTGCATTTTATCTCATACATGTTACACCTTATTAAAGGGGCACGCCGATGACAACTGGTGTCAGAAAGTTATACAGATTTGTAATTTACTTACTATTTCTAAAATCTCCAGTCTTCCAGTACTTATCAGCTGCTATATGTCCTGCAGGAAGTGGTGTATTTCAAGTTACGCAAGTACACGTTTCGGCATAGCAAGCTGATGTAGGCCATGTCTGGGCTGAAAAGAGTACTTGATGTAACGTAATACATATTGCTCATATTCATCTGGTGAGTGCCGGATTCCTTCTATACATACTACTGGGACTTGAGACCATCTATAGGTCTCCCAAAGCAGGGTAGGTGACCCAGTATACTGCATGACCACGGCCTACTGTAATTACTTTCTGGGCACATCCAAATGTGCCACCAATGAATAAGCCCAGGCCTAAGACACAAGGTCTAGCCCCTGTGTTTTTGCACCTGGTGGCACCTTTATAGGAGAACAGGGCCTCTAATATTACACTTTTGCCCCGTCTTTTTTTGGCCTTTTTACGGCCATCATTTGCATAAAATAGTAGCATTTTAGCGCCAAAATAAAAAAAAAAAAGCAAAAAAGATGTTGTGTGAACATAGCTGAAAGAGCATAACTTGTGAATGGGAATAATTCCTTCTTTCTACCATGTGGCTTCAGCCACGCACTAACCCACTTCCTGCTAGCAGCTCCTTATATAAGGCTCCCTATTTTCAGCGCCATCTAGTGACAACAGAAACACCATTAACTCTTATATAAGAAATTACCTTCAGACAATCACAGAAAATAACCCATGTACGTAGTCGAACACTGACAAAGGGTTTAATCTACCAAATGCCCCCCTTCGTTTCCTCGGCATCATGACTTCACGCTTCCCTTTTTTCTGCTTTAGTTTTTCTTTCTATATAAGCTGGCCCTTATTTCCCGTATACTTATTCTGCTTTTCTCCCCGGAGGCGGCGTCCATTGAATTCCGTCATTCTTCTCCCTCATTACAATTCACAACATGCAGGAATACATCACTGTTCTGGTAATTGGTGCGAGGATGGCCTTACACTTGGCTTCCTCTATACCCACAGGAATGTGCTACGAGCCGAGCCAGGAGCAGTCCTGCCACGAAGTATCCATAAGGGCAGGGATTACACAGCAGAGATGAGTTTGTCTGTGGAGTGATGCTATAACAGGAAGAGTCAGGCTGCTGCGTTGTTACTTTGCGTATACCTCTTAAAGGGGGTGTACACTTTTTCAAGAAAATTTTTTCCAATGATAAAATAATGTTGCAAAGTCAATGTCCAAGTCACATAGACAAGTGAGCGCAGCCTAAGCAGTATATCTACATGGACAGGTAAGACTCCACGGCCCAGAGCTCGGCCCCTGTGGCCGCACGTACACATGGAAACTATTGCCAACACTAGTGCATTTCTGTCAAACTGAAGCTTAACTGTGGATTTGACCATCACAAAGAAAGGGTTATATTCTGTCTGACCTGCCAGTGACTCTCTGCCCTCTGCACTGCCCTGCGCTCAGACCTAGCATGCTCAAGTGTAAACAGTCATAGATTTTAAAGGGATAGTCCGAGGAATAAAATTAGTTATATAACTTTGAGATATTTAAATAGTAGAAAAGGGTCTAAATGTCCTAATACACTCAGGATATATGGGGGTCCCAGTGCTAAGACCCTTATCGATCAGATACTGATCAACGGTGATAAATTATTATCATAGGTGATAAATTATATTCCTTACATATCCTCTTTCCATGGGTCTGAAAAATTAAAGGGAATCTGTTAGCACCTGGGCCCTGTGTTTATTTCAGACAAAAACGACCTACAGCGGACCTTTTATGTCTGAATCTCCAAATCTAACTGTTGAAGCTGTGGTATAGGTGTAAATCACCAGTCTAAAGACCAACAAGAGTTTTTTTTTTTTTTTTACCTGGGATCGATTCCCCTGACATTTATTTTATTTATTTTTTTCTCATCATTGTATAAAAAAACTGAATTTAAAAACTAACTTAGACCTCATAGGGAATTCTTCGCACTTTTAAAAATAATACCATAATTAGAAAAAAAAATTCAAAACTATATTTCATTTCCATCAGGGGAATCGAACCAAGGAAAATAGAACCTGTTGTTGGTCACTAGATAAGTGATTTACTCTTAGACCATATCTATACAGTTAGGCTAGGAGATTCAACTCTATCTGATTGCAGCGCAGGCCTCTGTAGGCAGTTTATCACTGAACACTCAGAGGCTCTGGCTGACAGCTGGGATTATTTATGAAGGAGAGGGAGAAGAAGGCAGTAGTGACAGGTCCCTTCAAGCAACATCAGGTGTCGCCAATCACTGCCATCCAATGGTGCACACTCAGGCCAGGAAATAGTAACCATCTTATATACCCCTTATGTGCGTCATTAAAGTAAGCGGTTACAGATGTGCTTACACATCTGTAAGGCATCACTCAACCTGCTGGAATGTCATCCAATTTCTACTGGATAATTTCCCAGAAGGAATACGCTTCCCAGAACATGTCAAGTTTGACAGAGTGCACATATGATACCGTATCCAAACATGACCTAATACTGAGTTGAAATTAAGGTTACATGTGGACCTAGGCAGGGGTAGGGGTGGGCCTTGGTCTGGTGGTTTATGGAGGTCAGACCCTCCACGATCTCTAATCTGTCCTGTGGGTAGGGGACAAGTAACTTTGAATTGGAGAACCCCTTTAAGCAAAATGCTAAAGACAAAGCTAAAGGTGCCGAACAGAAACAACACATCAGACTATAAAGTAGGGATTAGAGATGAGCGCAACTCACAGGCTCCAGTCCGATCATTCGGCATTCAAATACTGGTCGCTGAAGAAGTTGGAGGCAGCAATAGTCCATAGGCTGTAACCATATTTTCCCAGACTCCCCAGGGCTGCATCCAACTTCTTCCACCAACGATATTCAAATTCTGAATGATCGGACTCGAGTATGCAGTTCAGTATACATTCAGTGAACCGGGGCAGGTGTCTACTGCGCGTGCCTGGCAAGATATACAAAGAATTACGGAATGTGGCCTTGAAGCAGGGAGCTAACGTGGCTTGGAGCCCACTGTGGAAATAACAGGATATACCTCGTGTCTACCAACAAAACTGAGAACAAAAATAAGATCAGAATAAAAACTAAACAGAGAATTAACCCTTCCATACCCAATGGACTATCCATCAATTTCAGATAAGTGGAGGCGGTCGTTTCATTGTTTACTAAGTATAGCGCCATACTTTTAATAGTGGCTGTGACTGGTATTACACGTCAGTGAATGAGACTGAGCTCATGGCATACATATGTCCGGCATAGGGCCTACCTCAGCTTACTGGAAATTCTGAACCATCGGATTCTAGACTAATGGAGTCTCACTTTGGTTTTATTGCTGCAACGACCCAGGAACCTTTTTAGCGTCTCCTAAACTCGGTTAGGGCTGCAGACAGTCAGGACTCTTTGTATTGATTTTCATTGCATTAGAACAGAATGACTTCTAAAAAGTCAGGTCATGGTGGCGTGCCAGCGCCCGGGATTATCTGACATTATCTGCTGTATGGCGGATACTTATAATCAGTGTCCAGCGCCAGGATCAGTGCTGCACATAGAGGAGGAGAAGCAGCACTGGGGATCAGTAACAAGAGCAATGTGCTTTATATTAGTATGGTCAGCAGTGTGATGTGGTTTACCAGGGGTCTCAACCAAATCAACTGGGACCAGAAAGTTATATAGATTTGTAATTTACTTCTATTTAAAAATCTCCAGTCTTTCAGTACTTATCAGCTGCTGTATGTCCTGCAGGAAGTGGTGTATTCTCTCCAGTCTGACACAGTGCTCTCTGCTGCCACCTCTGTCCATATCAGGAACTGTCCGGAGCAGGAGAGGTTTTCTAAGGGGATTTGCTGCTGCTCTGGACAGTTCATAACATGGACAGTGGTGGCAGCAGAGAGCACTGTGTGTGAGAATACACCACTTTCTGCAGGTCATATATCAGCTGATAAGTACTGGAAGACTTGAGATTTTTAAATAGAAGTAAATTACATATCTATATAACTTTCTGACACTAGTGGATTTAAAAAAAAAAAAAAAGAAAAAGAAAAAGTGACATAGTTTTTGTTGTCGGAGAACCCCTTTACGTTCACAGAACTTGACTAAGGGGCCTGTTCCACAGGAGCGATAATCGGCCGAATCGGCCCCATTCGGCCGATTTTCGCTCCGTGGAATAGAGAGAACGATCTGCCAATGATCGTGTCATCGGCTGATCGTTCATTTAGGTTCAGACCTAAAATCATCGTTCACCACCAGCGCATCGCTAGGGTTGAATAGCGGTGCGCGGCGGCAACCGACGATTTCAGCAGAACCATACATTACCTATCCGGTCGCAGGTCTTCTTCTCCCGTCCCGCGCGGCAGCATCGGCTTCGGAGCGGGGCTGTCTGAACTGACAGACTGCTCAGCCAATCACTGGCCGGGACCGCCGCGGCCAGTGATTGGCTGAGCGGTCTGTCAGTTCAGACAGCCCCGCTCCGAAGCTGCTGCGGCTCGCGGGACAGGAGAAGAAGACCTGCGACCGGACAGGTAATGTATGAAGCAATGGCTGCAAGGGCATCGGTAACGATGTTCCTGCAACCCTTGTTTCACGATCATCGGGGCCGTGGAATAGGCCCAGTAAACGAGCGCCAATCGTTTACGTTGTTTATCGGGCCCTGCTCGGCCCGTGGAATAAGGGCCCTTAGCTATGTACATAGATCTCTGTACACCATAAAGCAGAAGCATTTAAAGGACATTGAGTGGAGAATATAATCACCTGACCAACCACATCAAATAGTACATGGGTCACCATGCCGGACATCCTAACCTCATCTAGTCCCCACTGTCTGAACCTTGTGCCAGTTTTCTATTTATCCGCATTTTATTTGTTTGTTCTTGGTTAATACATAACCTTACTTTCCCCTGCCTAGGATACCTAGGATGTGATTGGAACCGCAACGTAATACTGCAGTATGTGTTTGGAATCGCAACATAGTACTGCAGTACCAGAAGCAACACATGGGTGGCACTATTTCTTGGAGAAGTAAGCCATATTTTACCTTAGAAGTTAGCTTTTCTTGCTTGTAGAAGACTCGCAGTAATGTTCATGTGCCCTAATAAAGTGTATTTACATGGGGGGGGGTATGAGAAAACCCCTCGAAACGTTACCTCCTTTAAGTCCTGGACAAGGACATTGAGACGCTCGTTCTCTCCTTGGACGTTGGTGATCACAGCTTTGCTCTGCCTCATGTCGTTCTGCATTTCCAGTATTCTACTCAGGTAATACTCCTCCTTGGTGGCGGACTCCTGCAGTAAAGTCTCCTCCCGGGTCTCGCCATCTTCAGCGACTTTGCGGTGGACGGTAAAGGACTGTCCAAAGGCCTAGAAAAACAACCGTATAATATGTTACGGAAATCGATATACTAGTATCTTAGTATAGTCATATATAGTCTTATGCATACCACCAGGAGGTATCGGACAATATTAATCCATCCAATAGATGGTGAATTATAAAAATAAAAAATGCCGCCAGATGTCACCATATAATAGTAATAGGCATAGAATTGATTGTATAACAGTATCGGTCATAAATTGGCCATAATTATTGTAATATATAGAAGCCAATTAAAAAATGAGGCTATATAAATCCATACAATAGTAATAGACATAGAACTGATCGTAAAACAGTAGTAACCAAAAATTTATATTGGCTCATTAGTACATTAGATAGCAGCAGGTTACAAAAAAAAATACCGCCACATAAATCCATATAATAGTACTAGACATTATATAGCTGACTATATAAAAGTACCAGCCAAAAGTTAATATTGGCTCATCAATACATTAGCAGTCGGCTAGGAAATAAAAAATACCGCCACATAAATCCATATAATAGTACCACACATTATATAGCTGACTACATAACAGTACCAGCCACAGGTGTCCATGTAATAAATAGTACTAGACATATAACTGATTGAATAACAGTACTATCCAAATGTTAATACTGGCTCATCAAGGTTAGAAAAAAAAGTACCGCCACATAAATCTATATAATAGTACTAGACATACAGCTGACTATATAACAGTATCAGCCAAAAGATAATATTGGCTCATCAATACATTAACAGCCGGCTAGGAAATAAAAAAAAATACCCCCACAAGTGTCCATATAATAAATAGTACTAGACATATAACTGATTGTATAACAGTACTAGCCAAAAGTAAATATTGGCTCATGAATATATTAGATAGCAGCAGGTTAGAAAAAAAAATACCGCCACATAAATCCATATAATAGTACTAGACAATATATAGCTGACTATATACGAGTACCAGCCAAAAGTTAATATTGGCCCATCAATACATTAGCAGCCGGCTAGGAAAAATACCGCTACAGGTGTCCCTGTAATAAATAGTACTAGACATATAACTGATCGTATAACAGTACTAGCCAAAAGTAAATATTGGCTCATCAATATATTAGAAAAAAAATATACTGCCATCTGTCCAGATAATAGTACTAGAAAAATAACTGATCACAGAAGTATCATTATATTAGTACCAGCTAAATGGCCACATAAGTATTACTATCACAGCTCTGGTTGCAGAAACATACTACTACTATACCGATAAATACATGTTATGTGTTATTATATTGTCATTTATATAGCTGGTAATGTCAGAGTGGCACTTACCATATATAGCTGGTACCACCAGTATATGATCAACTATATACGGTATACCTCATACTATTATACGCACACATGTGGCGGCATTTTTTTAATGGTCCTTTATCTGTTAGATTATTTAAAAAAACATTTTTTTTTTTATTTGTTACAGTAGTTCAATAGGCAATGTACAATATCAGTTAATGGCTGGTACTGTTATATAATGAAATGATTTATCAAGTAGTATTATACAGACATATGTGGCAGCATTTTTTATTCATTTATTTTATAGAAACAGTTTTTTTTATCTGTTAGATTAATCCCATAGGCAATATACAATATTAATTAATGGCTGGTACTGTTATATAATCAAATTATATGTCTAGTAGTATTATGCAGACATATGTGGCGGCATTTTTTTTTTTTTTTTTTTAAATTGTTCTTTATTTGTTACAGTAGTCCAATAGGCAATGTACAATGTCAGTTCCACAATGAAAAAACAGCAATTGGCACTATCGCAGTATGAATAAAGTCCTATGGGAATATCCCATTGGTATTGTTGCCCACAGTCAAAAAAAGGAGTTAGGGGTGCTCCTCCCCGTGAGATGCAGTTCCAGTATTATAAGATAGGTACAAAAGATGATAGGGGGCACTCACCATAAAACTTGATTTTTATTGTAATTCCATTAAAATCAATCCATTCTATCCGGGCGAGTAGGACGCCAGCACCATGTAGTAAACATACGTGACAGCTGTTTCGCGTGTGTCAGCACGCTTCTTTGGCTTCTCTGGAGAAGCGTGCTGACGCACGCGAAACAGCTGTCACGTTAGTTTACCACATGGTGCTGGCGTCCTACTCGCCCGGATAGAATGGATTGATTTTAATCAATTCACTGCTCATTATCAGGAAATCTCTACTCTTTTACATCAGTCGGGTCCTGTGTAACCTATGACTATGTTCACACTACGTAAAAGTACGGCCGTACTTTGTACGTTGTGGAACAATACCTATTGTTCTATGGGATCCCGTGCGGCGCCGCAAAAAACTGACATTTTAGTTTTCTGGGGCCGCAATTCAGTGAATTGCGGCCATAGGAAACCCTGTCAGTTCACACAATGAAGCGAGCGCATCAGAACACTACGGCCATAAAGATCATCTGGCCGGTACTGCCGGTACTCTGATCTGGGCAGAGACCGGCTGTTCCATGACCCGGCCGGGGTCACGGAACGGCCGGTCGTTCACGTTGTGTGAACATAGACTATGGAGAGGGGAGGAGGGAGATTAGTCGGCAGCAGAGAGCAGAGAACCAAGGATTACACAGTGGGAGCTGTGTGAAAGTCGGTATCCAGAGGTCAGTGCTGACTTCAGAGGAGATAGCCGTTGATGTAGCTGTAAATTAACTCTTTGTTGTCCTGTTTTGGTGCATCATCTCCCTCCACCCCTCCCCTCTCCATAGAAAACCATGAAGACAGGGGAGAGAGCTTTAAACCCTGTCATTTCAGGGTCATTTTTCTGAAAACAATAAATATCTACAGTACAAGAAATTTTAAGAAACTCTGTAATAGGTTTTATTTACCAAAAGAGTTTCCTTTTGTACTGAAAAAGCTGTTTTCCTAGCTCCCCCCGACTTCAGAAGAAGCTGGATTTCTGTGTCCATTATACTCTATGGAGAGGGGAGGAGCTGAGAGGAGTGAGTGAGCACGTAGCAGTCCTGCACAGCAAAACACCCTGCAATCTACTCTCAGCAAGTTCCTAGATAGGCACTGACCTTTCAGACCCCTGAATCAGGCGCTTTAGGTGCCCAGAGAGTCTACAAACAGATGACCTTCTTGTCTCTTCTCCCTGCTCGCTTATCTCCCTCGGCCCCTCCCCCCTCCATAAGATATAATGGAGACATGGCTTCTCTGTAATGAAGACTGCTTTGCCTGATAATGAACACATAAGAATTGAGGGGGAGAGGCTTGGAAATTGCTTTTTGAGTACGGAAAGAGGGTTATTTTTTGGCTAATAAACCCAATTACAAAGTTTCTTAAAATCGCCTGTATTATTGATTTCTGCAAAAAAACATTTAACATTTTGGCTCACAGTTTCCTGTTTTCCTTACATAGTTCTGATGACGGACTCATTTTATTCTGGTAATCTATAAATCCACTGTAAAACCGACGATGTGATGTGATGCTGCCCGACATCAGAATGTCAGAAACAAAATACCGCCATACCGCCCTGTCATTATTTATTACAGTCTAAATAAACTTGTCCCGAGAAGATGAAGCGACGAGCCGAGATATAATTGAAGATGAGTCCTGCAGATAGTTTTTGGCACAAGCAGCGACAGGCGCAGGAACGTGCATTGCTTACACTCCATAGGACATAATGGCATCCTGGGGAAGAACCATCCACACAGCATGAGGCCCAATTAAAAAGTAATGGCTGATATGGAAATGAATGCTAATGTATCCTGACAGGAGACACGACTGCAGCAGAGTCTGATAAAGAGAGGATAGCACTGTGAGCGCTGCGCAGGTATAGCAGAGCCAACCACTCTACTATTCATTGTCTATGGGAAAGATAGCAAAAGATCACCATTGTGGCCAATCCCTTCCCCCCATAGTATCTTCACTCAAAGGTCCTTATAGTAAGGTCAATATACTGGAAATATTCTGGAAAATAACTAATATTCTTGCAGTTTCTGCCTTATAACATCCCCCCCCCCCTCATATACTTTCCTGTGTTGGCAACTATGGGGATGGTACTGTTATATAGACACTATACAGGCACATAGAAGGCTGGCACTGTATATAAACATATAGCTGGTATTTCTCTTTAAACACATAGGACTGGTACTGTTATACAGACACATATGGCTGGTATTGTTATATGGGCACTTATATGGCTGAAACTGTCAAGTGGGCACTTATATAGCTGGTACTGTTATACAGACACATAGCTGGTGCTATTAAAAAACATGCACATGGCTGGTAGTCATGTGGGCACTTATATGGCTGGTACTGTTATATGGGCACTTATATGGCTGGTATTGTTATACAGACACATATGGCTGGTACTGTTATAAGGGTACATATATGACTGGTAGTGTTATATGGGCATATATATGATTGGTACTGTCATATAGACACTTATATAGCTAATAGTTATATGGGCACATATATAGCTGGTAGTGTTACACAGACACTTACATGGCTGGTACTGTTATATGGGCACATATATAGCTGGTACTGTTACACAGACACTTACATGGCTGGTACTGTTATACAGACACTTATATGGCTGGTACTGTTATACAATCACTTATATGGCTGGTACTGTTATATGGGCACCTATATGGCTAGTACTGTTATTCAGAGAATTATGTGGCTGGTACTGTTATTCAGAGAATTATATGGCTGGTACTGTTATTCAGAGAATTATATGGCTGGTACTGTGCCCGCTAATACAGTAATCAGATGCAGCTGTCAAAGTTGACAGCTGCATCCAATTACCGGACGCAGCGTCATCCATGGTGTATAGTGGGGAGATCGCTCCTCCGGGATGTTATCCCGGAGGAGCGATCTCCGTAACTGAAGCCGGCCGGGGACCGTTCCAAGATGGCGCCTCCAAGATGGTGCCTATCTCATGGATCTCTGCAGCATATCTATGCTGCAGAGATCTCTATGAGAGATCAGAGCACTTATACTAGAAGTCCCCCAGGGGGAATAACCCTAACCCCAGGGGGAATAACCCTAACCCCAGGGGGGAATAACCCTAACCCCAGGGGGGCTTCTAGTATAAGTGTAAAAGTTTAAAAAAAAAGTGTTGTTTACAGTAAAAAGCCCCCTCCCCTAATAAAAGTCTGAATCACCCCCCTTTTCCCAGGTTATTAATAAAAGTAAATAAATAAACAAACATGTTTGCTATCGCCGCGTGCGTAATCGCCTGAACTATTAATTAATCACATTCCTGATCTCGCACGGTAAACGGCGTCAGCGCAAAAAAATCCCAAAGTGCAAAATTGCGCATTTTTGGTTGTATCAAATCCAGAAAAATTGTAATAAAAAGCGATCAAAAAGTCGTATATGCGCAATCAAGGTACCGATAGAAAGAACACATCATGTCGCAAAAAATGACACCTCACACAGCCCCATAGACCAAAGGATAAAAGCGCTATAAACCTAGGAAAGGAGCGATTTTAAGTGACATATATTTGTTGACAATGGTTTGAATTTTTTACAGGCCATCAGATACAATATAAGTTATACGTGTTATATATCGTTGTAATCGTAACGACTTGAGGAACATGCATAACCAGTCAGTTTTACCCCAAAGCGAATGGCGTAAAAACACATTTCCCCCAAATAAACAAAATGCGTTTTTTTTTTTCAATTTCACCACACTTTGAATTTTTTTTCTGGTTTCGCAGTATACTTTATGCAAAAATTCAGCCTGTCATTGCAAAGTACAATTAGTGATGCAAAAAATAAGGGTTCATGCTGGTTTCTTGGTGGAAAAATGCAAGTGCTATGGCCTTTTAAGCACAAGGAGGAAAAAACGAAAACGCAAAAATCGAAATTGGCTCTGTCCTTAAGGGGTTAAAGTTCAACACTTAACCCATTATATACCTCCTCAGTAACATAGTATACATGTCAATTATGTATATTGCCTCTATAAGCTTCTCAATACTTAGGATTGGGCGCAATCACTTAAGTTTCATTAGCGCATAACTATTCTATGAATATATTTTAGTATGATTAACCTATCAAATATACTGGTTATAAGAAAATAAGTACAGACATAGAATTTTTCTAACAAGCACTTATATGGCTGGTACTGTTATATGGGCACTTATGTGGCTGGTACAGTTATATGGGCACTTATTTGACTGGTACTGTTATACAGACACTTACTGTATATGGCTGGTACTGTTATATGGGCACTTATATGACTGGTACTGTTATACAGACACTTATATGGCTGGTACTGTTATATGAGCACTTATATGGCTGGTACTGTTATATGGGCACTTATATGGCTGGTACTGTTATACAGACACTTATATGGCTGGTACTGTTATATGAGCACTTATGTGGCTGGTACAGTTATATGAGCACTTATGTGGCTGGTACAGTTATATGGGCACTTATATGGCTGGTACTGTTATATGGGCACTTATATGGTTGGTACTGTTATATGAGCACTTATGTGGCTGGTACAGTTATATGGGCACTTATATGGCTGGTACTGTTATATGAGCACATATATGGCTGGTACTGTTATATGGGCACTTATATGGCTGGTACTGTTATATGGGCACTTATATGACTGGTACTGTTATACAGACACTTATATGGCTGGTACTGTTATATGAGCACTTATGTAGCTGGTACAGTTGTATGGGCACTTATATGGCTGGTACTGTTATATGAGCACGTATATGGCTGGTACAGTTATATGGGCACTTACATGGCTGGTACTGTTATATGAGCACGTATATGGCTGGTACTGTTATATGGACACTTATATGGCTGGTACTGTTATATGGGCACTTATGTGGCTGGTACAGTTATATGGGCACTTATATGGCTGGTACTGTTATATGGGCACTTATATGGTTGGTACTGTTATATGAGCACTTATGTGGCTGGTACAGTTATATGGGCACTTATATGGCTGGTACTGTTATATGAGCACGTATATGGCTGGTACTGTTATATGGGCACTTATATGACTGGTACTGTTATACAGACACTTATATGGCTGGTACTGTTATATGAGCACTTATGTGGCTGGTACAGTTATATGGGCACTTATATGGCTGGTACTGTTATATGAGCACTTATGTGGCTGGTACAGTTATATGGGCACTTATATGGCTGGTACTGTTATATGAGCACGTATATGGCTGGTACTGTTATATGGGCACTTATATGGCTGGTACTGTTATATGGGCACTTATATGACTGGTACTGTTATACAGACACTTATATGGCTGGTACTGTTATATGGGCACTTATATGACTGGTACTGTTATACAGACACTTATATGGCTGGTACTGTTATATGAGCACTTATGTGGCTGGTACAGTTATATGGGCACTTATATGGCTGGTACTGTTATATGGGCACTTATATGACTGTACTGTTATACAGACACTTATATGGTTGGTACTGTTATATAGACACTTCTATGGATGTGGCTGGTGGCAGGCTTTTTTCATCCAGATTTCCTTCACCATATATAAAATACAAATCCAACACGGCTGCTTCCTTTCTAAAATAATAATACCACATCTGTCCACTGGCCGTGCCTAATATCACTATGCAACAACTCCACTGAAGTGAATGAGGCTAGGCTGCAATACCACACACAACCTGAGAACATATGTGGCACTGTTGTTGTTGTTTTTCAATTGTAGCTACGTAGTTTCCTCTCTTATTACGATGAACACAGGTTACATACGAGTACAAGGGTGGTGGCGCATGGTGGTTAATCAGCTGTAGTTTATGCATAAGACATTAATCATTACATCGGATTTCCTTTCATCTGTCAGTATCAGGGTCAGTATGCCTCCAGTCAGTAGCAGTCATTCCATTAAATTATTTGTTTCTAGTTAATCAATAACTTGGAGGATATCTAGAAAGCATCAGGTCACCGCAAAGCTCAGCCTGCCCCTGTCAGCTGTTTCACTCAAAACTTGACCACTTAGATGCCGCAGTCACTAGTGATGGCGGCATCTAGGCGGTTACACAAAGGAAGTGGACTCCTATTGCCAATCATTGCAATTGAGGCGTATGTTGGGCTGTTATATAGGTCCTCAGACCTGCCATCTAGTGTTCCTACCCCACCATGCTACAAGCAGGGTACAATAGGAAAAACCATACAAACTATTAAAATAAGTTAGTTATCCCGTACAGTAAAAGTTAGGAGAAAAAAATCCCAAATAATTTTTATACTCAATTCCAGAATTGCTGTTTTAAGTTTATTTCACAACCCAAAAAGTTATGGAATAAAAAGGAGCTATTGGATGAGCTGAAGATGATCTATTGGCACCGAGTCCTAGTACCTTGATGATTTGGTGAGGCTTCAGCACCAGAATGGAACGCAGATCCTAAGTATTAATATTAGGAGACGGCCGTCATGCCCCTTGTTGACACCAATGGCGTCCCTACCGGACGCCATTGCTATCCTGACTACGAGTTTGAGTTTGTCTGACTTGTCCTCGTTTTGTGTTACACCTGTGCAGGTCGACCAGTTATCTGCTGCCAGTTAGGGCAGTTGAGGTAATCAGGCAGGGACAGCAGGGCGGGTTTCAGTGCTAGGGCATTATTTGATTCGTGTCTGTGAGTCCCCTGTCCTGACATTTAGCTTAAATTAGCTCACTTACACATGCACACACTCAGTTTGGCCAAGTGTGTATTTATTTTCACTAGAGTGAAAGAGAAAAACAAAAGGATCAGGCACTTGAAACATGTCTGATCCTTCTCTCCCCAACATGTGCCATGGGGGTGGAGTCAACAGGCCACCACACACATTAGGCTCGGTACACACTACCAGCTTGGAGCCTCTGGTGGTAGATTTATAACTTTTGTTGAGAAGAAAAAAAAGTCCTATTCTCTCACAATGGACCCAAAAGAACCCCACTGGTGTCTGTATTTGACGGGTCTGATACTGCAATTGTGGCATCTGTTGCAACATGAACTGTAACACCGGCACAAGCAGAGCACTGGAAGGCCTTGTGGTCCTGCCAAAATCAATCGGATAGGCCGACAGATAGCAGATGTCCCATAACAACATATAGTAAAACTGGACATTTAAGCCCCACCCCTGAGGCTGCCCATATACGCCCACCAAGAGCTCGCTTTTTGGCAGGTTTACATAAACCTTGCTTCTTTTACCTAATTTCAGGATCTGAACTGATAGTAAGTACACCACCGGCGCCCTGCAGTGCGGCGTACACACCGTTTACATCAGTACTGACCACACTATCAAAGGCATTAAAGGCCATTATTAGCCAGGATTAGAAAAACATTGCAGCTTTTGTCCAAAAAGAGGTTGTGTCAGGTCATTGGTGGTATTATAACTCTGCTCCATTCACATCAATGGAACTGAGCTGCAATACCACAAACAAACTGGGGACAAGAGGGGTGCAGCCATGTTTTTTTTTTTTTTTTTTAAATAATAATGGGATTTATTTAAGCCAAAAATAAGGTAAAAGTTACAAAGAATTCAGCAGAGCGTAAACATAAAAGAAGAGTGTAGATAAGGAAGAAGAAATGTGACAGTCTTGGGGGAGTAGTATGGGGGAGAGGGGAGGAGGGAATGCAGCTGTTACGGGTTCCGGCCTCCTCCACCACATGAGGTGCCACTGATATAAGGGGTATAGGGGCAACAGTCACATCTGGTGGGCCCCGAGAATGTTGACACCTGGTAGATGGAACTCAAGGTATGTCTCCGTAACCATAAGGAACTCATATCTTTACATCCAACTAATTCTACAAATAGAAAGCCGCCAAGGACTAAACAACATGGTTACCAAGGAACACATCACCGTCTCATGGTACAAGAAGCTAATGTACAAACCATACGTGATAATTATAGAATGTATGAGTCAGCTACACCTGTCAATGATGACAGATGTCCTTCATACATAGACTTATACTGGTAAGTGAAAAGGAATTCAAGGGATGGTCCACCTCTGAAAAATATTTAGTATTTTTACATAAATAGGAAAAATTTATTTTACTATTTTGAGTTCCGGGTAATTCAAAGAATAACCTAACAAAATATATAAAAATTTCAAATTTGACTTTGAATTTTAAATATAAAGTTGACCTTGTCTTGTCCTTGCACGGCTATAGTTTGTTACAATGTATCCAGTCCCTTCTGTTATGGAATACAGAATGTTATCTACACTGATACATTGTAACCGGTTACAATTTGTACGTCGTATTGTGCATACAGCTCCTATGCAGATCAGCGCTAAACTACAAAAATCCTACATACGGTTTCCAAAAATCCATAAGCTTTAAAAATCTAAACAAGGCTCCATGCATGCCGGATTAAAGGAATTTAACTCTGACTTAGAGTAAGGGCCCTATTCCACCGGACGATTATTGTTTGCATAATCGTTAATGATTAACGATCTCAAACGACCGCTATTGCGAATGACCTGAAAACGTTCACTCATTTCCATGGAACGATAATCGTTACTTATGATCGTAACTGCGGTTGTTCGTATCTATTGCGAACGACCAAACGATGTCTTATTCAATGCGAATGTTTTGCGAACGAGCAACGATAAAAATAGGTCCAGGTCTTATAAAGCGATCAACGATTTCTCGTTTGGTCGTTAATCGTTAACTGCATTTCAACCGAACGATTATCGTTTAGATTCGAACGATTTAATGATAATCTGAACGATAATCGTCCGGTAGAATAGGGCCCTAACTTCACTATGGGCGGACGAGGATTTCCCCCTTTTTTTTAACACCCATCCCATCTGGGGGGCCACAATCTGTTAGTCTGTATGGGAATATATTACAGGACAAAAGAGAAATCTAACGACAGATCTAACTGGAAGTGACCTTGAAATACAATAAGACGGAAGGTAAAATCAAAGGAAGACGTGTGTCGGGGGATGACATGACCATCTGCTGTAGAATTCTATACTCTGATTACTCACACTGCTATGCACCTATTCACATGGGGCAGACGGCTTGGTATGAAGATGAAAATCCAGGACAAATGGCTTACAGGAAACTCTATATGTATTATGCATGATGGGCGGATCCCGTGCCCGCGCCGCATGACCGGGCTCTCGTACTCCGTCTGATGTCAACATATTTCGGCTTCGGGGTATGCCACGACTTGGATGGAACAGAGGGAAAGGATGGGATGTAGACCGCTCAGCCAATCAGTGGCTGTAGCAGTGTCCCGTCCCAGTCACTGACTGGCTGAGGGGGGCATCTGCCAGCCAGGTCGTGAAGTAGCAGGGGGGAGATGCTGATGGTTGCCCTGGAGCAGGATGGAGCACTGCGTGGGCACTGGGAACGGTATATATGTATATATGTAAATATATGTGAGTGAGAGGAGGATCAGACTACACAGGGTTAGTTTGTAGTCTGTTACCGTGGAGACACATTGGCCTACATACTGTTAATATTGTATAGACACAAAATGATGGGAGATTTTTACTGTACTTTAGTGTAATATACAAACAATCAAACGATTACTTGTACAAGTGCCCCAAGGAGTAAAAGTCAAATGCTGCTGCCAGACTGCTCTGGTGGTGGCTTTTCTCTCAGAGAACAAAGGGGTCAAGCTGTGAAAATCTATCTAGTCCAACCCCTATCTCCACCTAAATAATCTGACAAACTTTAAAAAAAAAAAAAACATTCAAACTGTTATATCGGAAATCATACAGACCCCTAGAATTTCTGTGTCCATGTCACTTTATGACAATGACCCTCACAAAAGGGTGCAATTGTATTTTTTTCTATTTCACCCCATAAATAATTTTAGCATAGTATATTAAACGATAAAATAAAGAATGTCATTAGAAAGTACAACCCGTCGCCCAAAATATAAGTCCTCATATGGCTATGTGGAAAGAAAAAAACAAAAATGATGGGAAAGGGTTAACTGGCAAATGTGTAGATATACAGTATATACGTAACCTTTTGTTCTGGGAAGAAACGCGCTGTAGGTTAGATCTTCGCGATTAAACCTAATTGGCGTCTGGCAGAGAGATTAGTCCCTTAAATGTCACATGAAGCCGTTATAGGCATCAATTACACACTTATATGAGGGGGGAGTGCTGGATCATTGTGATTGCCCCCTACTGGTGTGGTCTCACATGAAGCCGCATTACTGAAAAAAAATTGTCGGGGAAAAAAACTTGAGTTTGAGAAACCACATTTAAAGGGAATGTGTCGCTTAGATTTTTTTTTTTTTTTTTTTTACCAATACCTGGTTTTTTACATTATTATAGGGGAAGACATCTTGTCTGAGCTGTTTTTACCAGCATTTAGTGATATGCTTTACAGCAAGCCTCAGGGTGCCCTCACACATCATTTTTTGTTTGGCGTTTTCAGGCGCCAAAAAATGCAACAAAAACATCAATGTGGTGCATGGTGTTTTTTTTATGCGTTTGCATTTCTCTGGCATTTTTTCTTGTGTTTTTGTCTTTATGTTTGAATGATCTTTTTTGTGTTTAGGCATTTTTGTGCACTAAACTTTTTCCCTCTGCCATCATATGACCCAACTACAGGACCACAAAAAAATGACAAAAATGCCAGGAAAAATAAAAAGCCATACACACAGCAATGCTGTTCTTGAGACAGTTGGAACAATCCCATTGAAGTCTATGGGAGAAAAAAAAAACACCACAGTTTGCTGAAAAAAAACACCACCCCTCAGCATGCTGTGTTTTGGAAAAACTGCCACAGAGCCTCAAAAATGCCAAAAACAAGAGAAAAACACCCCACCCAAAAAAACGCCATGTGTGTAAGGCCGATCATAAACTTTCATTGACTTCCATTGACTTTTGGTTTGGCCAAAAAAACAAACAAACACACCATGGCGTTTTTCTGAAATTTTACATCAGTGTGATGCCAGCCTCAAGGATATGGATGACAATGGATAGGATCATTATCATTGACATAAATGGCAAACATTACTGGGCATACAAACTCTGTGACCTACACAAAGGTCATTCACAGGGAGGGGGAGGCTGAGCTCTGAGCTTCATCTGCTGTCTAAATATATAATGAGGTCACCTTTCACTGCACAGATCACTTTACAGCAGCCTCCTCTTTATCATCACAGACACAACAGGAAGTCTCACTTTTAGGCCTAGTGGTAACAAGGAAAACTAAAAGATTTCAGGATTGTTTTATAATATGGACAGTTAGGAAAAAAAAAAATTACCAAAAATTCTTAAAAAATAGGTTTAACATAAAACAATAGGTCATTTTCTGGTGACAAATTCCCTCTAAGTCAACCTGGCACTGAAACCAACAATGGAGATTGGCTACAGTCTCAGATACAGTTAACAATGACTAGAGACTTATGTAAACCTGCAGATAAAGAGCTGGACAGAATACAACTGGTGTCTTATCTGCTGTGTGACCTTGTCTCTGATAAAGCTGGGACATTTATGTATTCCCATAGCATACTGGCTACTCTTCTTATCTTGTTGTTGTTGTGTAGTCTGTACACCGGCTGTCCCTGGCTCTATCGTCTTGCTCTCTGCCCCCGTTTTACAACTCACTTTATCTGTCAATTTGCTTTTAACTTCTGGAGAATGATCACTTATTACACAGAAAATCTTCCATCTTTTAACTATAATAGGATCAGACATGAGAGAACAATAGAAACATTTACTGCTCCTCCTCCCCTATCGCAGCAGAAGTATCACAGACAGAAACTGCAGCTGCATCCCCCTCCTCTCCCTTCCTAGTTAATATATTATTCTAGATGTTTTTTTTTTTTTCATCTGAGCAAATATAAACTGTGAGAGTAGACGATATAGTGAATAAGTCCCAAGTACTGGTCCCAAGCCTCACATAATACATTACCGAATATACTCTTGATAGGTTATTTCACGGTGAGGCTGAGCTATAAGCTTCTTCTATTTTCTTCACTATCTACCAATGTTACCTTCTACTGTAATACGGTACGGATCACTTTAGGGCTGTCCCCTCCTTATCATCACAGACAGAACAGGTAGTGTCATTTTCAGGCCTCGTGGTGAGAATGGAAACCACAAGATTTCAGGACGGTCCCAATCCTCACATAATACACAAACAGAGGATAACTTTATTTTTATTCTTCCATTTCAAGGGTGTAACCGTTGACTATAATATAATTGATATATGGCATTTTCACCTTCCACAGGCTCTACCTGTAGGGTTAAGTTCTTCACCTATTGGGTGATACCTAACCTCTATGATGTCTCCAAAACACTGCACACTATAGTACGCCCCCAAAAGCAGCAGCATGAAGGACAGTGTAGAGCAGTACTGAGCAGGATTAGCTGTGAATCAAGCACTAGAATGAGATCTAATACTTACTTTCAGCTTCTGTAGTCTCTGTTCTGTCCAGCTTAAGTTCTTCACCTACTGGGTGGTACCTAGCCTCTATAATGTCTCCCAAACACTGCACACTATAGTACACTCTCAGAAGCAGCAGCATGGAGGACAGTATAGAGCAGTGCTGAGCAGGATTAGCTGTGAATCCAACACTAGGATAAGATCTAATACTTAATTTCAGCTCCTGTAGTCTCTGTTCTGTCCAGCTTAAGTTCTTCACCTACTGGGTGGTACCTAGCCTCTATAATGTCTCCCAAACACTGCACACTATAGTACGCCCTCAGAAGCAGCAGCATGGAGGATAGTACAGAGAAGCACTCAGCAGGATTAGCTGTGAATCCAGCACTAGGATGAGATCTAATACTTACTCTCAGCTCCAGTAGTCTCTACTCTGTCCAGCTACTCCTCTTCTGTCTCTATGTAAGGCTGGTACCTAGCCTCTATAATGTCTCCCAAACACTGCCCACTATAGTACGCCCTCAGAAGCAGCAGCATGGAGGATAGTATAGAGTAGTACTCAGCAGGATTAGCTGTGAATCCAGCACTAGAATGAGATCTAATACTTACTCTCAGCTCCTGTAGTCTCTGCTCTGTCCAGCTACTAATCTTCTCTCTCTATGTAAGGCTATGTTCACACAACGTATATTTTCGTAAAACCATGGCTGTTTATACGAAAATATTCGTGCCATTGCTGCCTATGGAATCCTGGCTGGAGCGTATACACATAGTATACGCTCTGACCGGGATCCCTAGCGGCGCCGCAAACAACTGACATGTCAGTTTTCTGCAGTCGCTTTTCATTGAATAGCGGCAGCAGAAAACCCCAGTCAGTGCACTCTTTGGAGCGAGTGGCTCCAGACGCTTGCTCCATAGTGTGCTGTGAAGAGTTCTGATGCGGGCGCGCAGGGATGCGCCCGCATCAGACCCCTAGCGGCCCTAAAGATCATCCGGCTGGTACTGCAGTACCAGCCAGGATGATCTTTTCAGAGACCACCCGTTCCGCGACCTGGAATGGCCGATCTCTTACAAAGTGTGCACATAGCCAGGGCCGCTTTAACCAGAGGGCACATGGTGCACGTGCACCGGGCCCACTGGTTAAAGGGGCCCCCCGAACAGGCCGGCCGTTGCTGTGTGCGACCAGTGCGGTCGCACAGGGATCCGGACACCAGCCTGTCAGGGGGGAGCGCCATGGATGGGTAATCTACTTACCCCTCCATGGCGCCCCCTGCAGGGCCCCCCCGTCCGCCGCTGCCCCCCTCCGCTCGCTGCTGCTGCTGCGCTTCAGCAGCAGCGATACTGACAGAGAGAGAGCCATTGGCTCCCTCCCTGTCTGACCCTTATGTGGCCGCACTTCCTGTGGTCACAAGAGGCGGCACTCTCCCTCTAGCGCCCGACGTCACTGGAGCGTCGGCGCAAGGGTAAGGGGAGTGCAGCCTCTTGTGACCGCAGGAGGTGCGGCCACAAGAGGGAAGAGAAGAGGAACGCGTGGACCTAGGTGAGTAAAAGTGTTTGTTTTTTTCAATGTTATATGGGAGGGGGAGCACATATACTATGGGGGAGCACAGGGGGCTATATACTATGGGGGAGCACAGGGGGCTATATACTATGGGGGAGCACAGGGGGCTATATACTATGGGGGAGCACAGGGGGCTATATACTATGGGGGAGCACAGGGGAGCTATATACTATGGGGGAGCACAGGGGGCTATATACTATGGGGGAGCACAAGGGAGCTATATACTATGGGGGAGCACAGGGGAGCTATATACTATGGGGGAGCTATATACTACTGGGGAGCACAGGGGTCTATATACTATTGGGGAGCACAGGGGGCTATATACTATGGGGGAGCACAGGGGGCTATATACTATGGGGGAGCACAGGGGGCTATATACTATGGGGGAGCACAGGGGGCTATATACTATGGGGGAGCACAGGGGGCTATATACTATGGGGGAGCACAGGGGAGCTATATACTACTGGGGAGCACAGGGAGCTATATACTATTGGGGAGCACAGGGGGCTATATACAATTGGGGAGCACAGGGGAGCTATATACTATTGGGGAGCACAGGGGAGCTATATACTATTAGGGAGCACAGGGGAGCTATATACTATTGGGGAGCTATATACTATTGGGGAGCACAGGGGTCTATATACTATTGGGGAGCACAGGGGGCTATATACTATTGGGGAGCACAGGGGTCTATATACTATGGGGGAGAGCACAGGGGGGCTATATACTATTTGGGAGAGCATAGGGGGTCTATATTTTATTGGGGCGAGAGCACAGCGGGGCTATATACTATTGGGGGGAGAGCACAGGGGGGCTATATACTATTGTGGGAGAGCATAGGGGGGCTATATACTATTGGAGAGCACAGGGGGGCTATATACTATTGGGGGAGAGCACAGGGGGGCTATATACTATTGTGGGAGAGCAGAGGGGGGCTATATACTACTGGGGAGAGTGCACAGGGGGGGCTATATACTAATGGGGGAGCGCACAGGAGGGCTGTATATAACTGGAGGAGCACATGAGGGTCTATATACTACAGGGACACCTTAAAACTATGGAGGCACCGAGGGGTGTAACTATATAGGGGTACGGAGGGGTGTAACTACTATAAAGGGGTACAAGGGACCTAACTACTGTATGTGTTGGAGCCTTAAATATTTGTCTGGCAGATTCTGGAGAGAAGATTCACAGCCAGGAGAAGACTTCATGGTGGCCCAGGCTGGATGGAGAGAAAAAAAGAAAAGGTGACAGACTTTGATCAGAGAAGACGCCCCCGGTGAGTCACTGGATGTAACTGCACTCTGTTATAGGGTTGTAGTGTTAGGGGTCATGATGTGGCGGTATTATGTAATGGTATCATTGGTGATATCTTTCTGTTTTGTTTAGTGCAGTTTTTATGTAATATGTAATCACTGTATGGTGGTAGGAATGTTATAAGGTAACTACTGTATGTATTGGGGCTCTTGATACAGTGTGGGGGCAAATTCAGTACATTATACAATGTGCTGAAAGGGAAGGGGGGGGCACTCTTGAGGGTTGTGCACTGGGCCCACCAATGTATTAAAACGGCCCTGCACATAGCCTAAATGGGTATGGGCAGCATGCAACCCAATCCCTCAGTAAGCTAACAGTTTGTCTTACCTCTTACTGATTTGAGCTTTCTTTCATTGTAAGTGATGATTTGGGGAGAGGGGGGGAAGCCTGATAGGGAGATGAAGAGATGAGGAAGTATTTTTCAAAGTTAAATTGTATTACAACACTTCTTATATTCGCTTGTACTGCTGATTTATGCAGTTTGTGGCTATTTAATATTACACATATCCTCTTTAGGACAATGAAAGGTAAGCGATAAGCTAAACCACATGTATGAACAGTGAGACAGAGGTGAAAGGGAAGTAAAAGGGGAAGTGTACTGGGTGATAAAGCTGACACTAACCACACCCAACGTGCTTTGTACAATCTGCACACCATCACTATGTCATGTGACTTCCTGGGTATTCTGGCTTTTTAAATAATTTTTACATAAGTTTTACACATAACTTTTCTGTAGTTGGTATTTGAAGACGAATGTATATAGGTTAGAGGTGAGAGAATCCAATTCATTCCCAATATATCTTTGTGAAACCTTTGAAACTGGTTTTTGACAATTTTACGATGGAAACCACTACTACTAACCCCATACAGCTATACATCTCCTGCCCTGTCCACCATGTTCTATACTGTACTACTACTCCTACTCCCAGTACTACCCCTACACAGCCGCACATCTCCTGCCCTGTCCATTATATTCCATACTATACTACTCCTACTACTACCCTATGCAGCCACACATCTCCTGCCTTATCCATCATATACTACTACCACCCTATACAGTCGCTCATCCCCTGCCTCGTCCATCATGATCCATACTATACTGTTGCTTCTGGAATCCCAGGTGACCTGAGTGCTCGTATGTGATGTTTTGATATTTTTGGATTTGGGACTTTCGATTTGGACCAAACGTATTCAAAATCCAATTGAATCTGATAGAAAAGTCTAAAAAATTAGACCCAAAGTAGGGTGTTTTGGGTGTTTCCCTTATCTCTCTTAATATTTCACCAAACCCCAATGGAGCGATATAAATCTTTAGATCCAGAATAAGCAGAGGACCCTTTTAGATCTTGTGTTTATAGTGGGAATATAACCCTAATGATGATTTACTATCCGTTCCTCCTCCTAGATTCTTATAGGACTCTGTAGAATCTGCTGAAGTAAATCAGGGAGGGAAAGGAAGAGCTTTGTGAATGGGATTATGACGGCAATCTGTCTTCTTACCCTGGGAAACAAAACGCTGGATTACCACACTGTGGAGTCCACTGATCCATAATTTCTTCTTCCTGTGGAATTTTGAAAATGATGGCGGAACTTTGACTGGCCTAAAGTGAACCGCGGTAGAGCCCGCCTGACCCCCCCGGTGGAGCCCTTGATACTTACTCTTTTCTGGATGTCCCACTCCTGGTCCCGGTCTCAGGATGGGGATATCGCCGTCGGAAGCCGTGCGCTCGCTCACCAGGGATGAGTCCGACGCCCATAGAAAATGACTGCTCCAGCCATTCTCTATGGACGTCGGACTCACCTCTGGTAATTAGCATACAGCGTGCGCTCGGCTTCCAACGGAGATATCGCTGCCCGGGGACCGGGTCCAGGAGCAGAACTTCCAGGAAAGAGTAAGGGTCCTATTCCACAGGCCTAGCAGGGCCCGATCAACGACGTAAACGAGCGCCGATCTGCTAGATTGGCGCTCGTTTACTTGGCCTATTCCACGGCCCAACAATCATTTAGCGAGGGCTGAAGGGACATCGTTACCGATGTCCTTGCAGCCCTTGTTTCATACTTTACCTGTCCAGGCTGCAGGTCTTCTCCTTCTCTTGGTCCCGCGGGCCGCAGCAGCTTCGGAGAGGCCTGTCTGAACTGACAGACCACTCAGCCAATCACTGGAAGTGGCGGTCCCGGCCAGTGATTGGCTAAGCGGTCTGCCAGTTCAGACAGACTGCTCCGAAGCTGCTACGGCGCGGGACCCGGTGAGAAAAAGAAGATCTGCAGTCTGGACAGGTAAAGTATGATGTTTGTGAAATCGTCGGTCAACCGCCGCGCCCGCTATTCCATGTAGCGATGCACCGATGGTGACCGATGATTTTAGGTTTGAACCTAAATGAGCTGAGTGTACTCCTTATCCCACGGAGCGATAATCGGCCGATTATCGCTCCGTGGAATAGGCCCCTATATATCCATGGCTATGTATCCATGTATAAACTGACAAGTGGGTGCGACCATTCAAGTGTGTAGGGTCAGGCTTATTTGACTAGTAAAATAATAACACCCAGTCTATTTATACATTTCCAGGAGGAATAAGAGGGCAGCAAAATGCTGAATACTAAGAAATACTAAAAAAAGATATTATGGCAAAAGCAAATTTCCAAAATAAAAACCTATTATATAATATAATAACCAGTCGTGACTGTTCATTATATTATACAGCCCCAGGATGTTTTTACATAGTCTATTTCACATTGTTATGAGATTGACTGACATAGACGTAATGATATTTGACATCCCCGTTGGATATGTTCACAGTCAAAAAATTATGACGACGGCCTAACCTGACACGGTCACATCTCATTGCCGTCATGTGTCCCGGACTCATGACTTGTACTGCGGTAAACAATATAAAACAGAGAAAACAGAGGCAGAGTATATATAAGTTCACACAATTCATTCCCACTACAAATGTCGAGGCGAATGTGCAGCGTACTCTCCGAGAAGCTACGAGTGCTACGTGTAAACTGCCCCATAGACTTTCTGCAGATTTATGACATACTGAGTACAGGGGGGGCAGCGGAGAGCTGCGGGGGGGGGGGGGGGGGCTGCCCGGGTTATCACTAGATAGTTTGCTGCCACTACTCCTATTCCACGGAGCGACAAGTTGAAAGACAAACGACAGCAACGATCAGCCAACATCGTTTAAGTTGGCTGATCGTTGCCTTCTATTAAATGGAACAATGACGTAACGGCCGATAATCTTTCAATGTAATAGGGCCTTAGGAGACGCACGCCTCATAGTGAATCCGGCCAGCTGGGCATTGGGTGTAGATTTGGATCATGATTTACTACTTGCCGTGCACCCCCTGTGCTCCCTCTTCCTGACCATCAGGCGAGCGGGGCACACCGCCGGTGTACACGAGGGAAAAGGGGTGAATCTGCGTCTTCTCCCTGCCATACGCCCTTGCTGTACTTTTCATAAATGTCCCCCTATACATCTTCAATTTATCAGTACGTATAAAGCTGACCACTGCTTTTAGAGCAGAGTGGTGGTAACCTAGAAAATGAGATGTCAACAATGGGAGGGAAAGAGCGGCATATCAGGAGAAGGAGGCAAGTTTGCTAAATGGGTGTATCGACAAAAAATATTTAACTTGACAGGTATAACTTTGTTAGTTGAAATGGAAAAATCCCTTTAAGGAGAAACACTGCCCCTTTGGTCCATGGACACAGACCGCTGTACTGATGTGGGCCAAGAACCCCGAAAACAGCAGTCTACATATGGGTCACTAATACTTCTGGGGAAGTTCTGACTTAATAATATAATAACTTTTTAGAGAAGCACAGACATTGACTTGAGGAGAATGATACCCCTAAAAATGAGCCCTTCGGTCCCCAAAGGCCCCTTTGAAGCCAGACAGCAACCTGTCCAGTACTGATAGGGGGAAATAACCATGGAACAAGTGCAGACGCATAACTTAGTGTTGAGTGGAGAGGCCAAACTGCTAAGGTTCTACAAAGGTCCTCCGAACCCGAATGCTTGGCATTTGACTCCCTGCAGTTGAAGACGTTGGATACAGTCCTAGGGAGTCCTGGAAAACATGGATACGGCTTAAGGCTCTCTAGTACTGCATCCAACCTCTGCAGAGAGTCAAATGCCAAACACTTGGGCTCGGAGAGTGTTGCCGAACCCGTACAGTTCAGCTTTTCCGCTCAACACTAGTCACTTCTCCTTGAGGAAAAATTTTGGCTTGACATTCCCATTCATGTACTGAAACACTGACTTTAGGGAACGCTACCTGCAGAATACCCCGATAAAACAATCCCTAGACTCCTAATGAACCATATGATTGGGTGGCATGCACTTTTACGGTATATTAAAACCATATTTAGCTACATTTTGTAACTAAAATTTTGTCACTTTGCAAATTTTCTTCTCTTATTTTAAACTTAGACTCGGGCAGTTTTACGATAGTATAAGAGGATTATATTGACAGCCTCTATGCCCTGAGCGGTTTACAAGAGTCTGGAGAATTACAAGACAAGAAGTCATTTCCCTTCTAGAAAACTTCAACTTAATACCTATTTTTAAGAGAAGCCAATGAAGATGCCTCCAGTCTGTCACAATGTATGAGGATCAGTCAAAACACTAAGGGGTTGTCTGGAATCTTACCCTTTCACCTTCGGCACAAACTGGTAGTATACCTTCCAAGACCAGTGGGGCGGGTTCCAAGTCACGGTTATTGCGTGTGGGCTAAACCATACCAGCATGCGATGATCATGACTTTAAGTCTACCCTCTTGTAAAGAATACTTCCAAGATGTGCTGGGGCAGAAGTCAAGTGTAGGGGAGCAGAAGAATAAGACCTTTTTAGAAAATTTCTTTAAAACCAACAGCCTAAAATTATATACTCCTACATAACAGCTTGTATATTCAGACATCTTTCTATCACAGTCGACAGGAACTTTTTCAGCAGTTCACTTTACAGCAGCTCTTTTGTGCAATCGGACCAGATGGGCTAGCCTTTACTCCCCATGCACATCAATGACCCTTGAACATGCGTGACCCTGTTGCTGGTTCACAGGTCGTCCCTCCTTGGACCACATTGATAAATACTGATCACTGTATACCAGAAACACCCCACAAGACCTCCCACTTTTACAAGCTTTCACCAAGTAGTCTACCCATCACATTCTGGCCCTTGCTGAAGTTGCTCAGATCCTTTTAACATCAACTTTAAGAACTGACTTCATTTTCTGCCTATTACATCTCCCCATGATAACTTATTTAGAAATATAATGCTGTTTTGTGTACCTATCTCCTTTGCAGACTTATACATCTCCATGGATACAGACTACAAACAAACACTGTGTAGTCTGACCTTACCTATTTCATTTTGTTTCTAATTTGTGTTCGTTAAATATACTTGAACATATGGAGCAAATGGGAGTATGATTGTGGAATCACTGTTATTAGATACTGAGAACATGGGGTCATCAGCTAAGAATACAGACAAACGCGGGCATTTATGAAGGGCTTTTTGCCTATTCTTTGGCGAATAAGTGTTAGTTGCGTCCATTTTTGGTCTAGGTGATATTTATGAATCAGTATTCGACATGAAAATAACTACTAGATACATATTTTTTTTATAATTTGACTGTTTTGTGTATTCAATTAAATATCTGCATAATCTTGCATTTGCTTCTTATTTATCATGTGCCCAAAAATGTAAAATTCATAAAATTATTCATTTCACTTGTTTCTTGTGCGCAATTTTTGAGAAATACAAATGGCAAAAATTTGATTTAAAATCGCAGCTATTAAATTTCCCTCAAACAAGGGGAAGCCAATGGGGGGGATTTATCAAGACCAGCGTACTCATACACCAGTCTTAAATTAGGCCCCACCACCTTTTCCCGGCCGAATTCACGAAGAGGCGTACGCCTCTTAGTGAATGCGACTGGCCAGGCGCCCAAACCTGCGCCTGAAGTAGCAAATGCAGGTGTAAATCATGATGAGTGCTGTGCGGGAGGAGGCCAAGCCTCCTCCCTGCCTTGCCGCGCCCCCCAAGCCCACCCAGCGGGCGAGTGGGAGATCCGGTAGGCGTATGCCGGGGAGAAGGGACAAATCTGTGCCTTCTCTCTGGTGTACACCTCGGGCGGACCCTTTTCAAATGTCCCCCAGTGTGTCTATGTATTACACAGACACCCTACAGATTTTAATGCAAATCATGTAATGCCTCCTTCCTCCTGTGGGAGTGCTGCAGGAAAACTGATCAGTTGCTGTCAGTTTCCCCTGCAGATTACAAGTAATGACTGATCATAACCTTCTTTCAGAAAAACAAGACAACTTGATTATGGAAGCCATTAAGGCAAATACATAATTTTTATAGTTCTCAGTACCCCTTTTAAAGATTCTGTACAGAAGTCATATTATTTTATATCCAGCTTTCCTGCTGTAACTTATAAATATGTTGATAGAACATTTATGTAGCATAAAATATTTTTAGACGATTCCCCGTAAGGGACGTTCTGGCACAAGAGAAGACGCCGATACTATAAATAGCACATGGTTTGGTGGCGGTTCTTTTGCAGATTTCGCATTGGGTCCCAGGAGTTTCCAATTAAGCCTCAGGCTTAGCTGAGATGATATAGCTTAGACAGCGGACTATGGAGACAGGCAAAGACCCCATCCTGTTTTATTGGTGCCGTAAAACGGGAAAGATCTATAACAGTGAACCATTGTAATAAACAAGCTGGACACAGTACGGACTTATGGTGCATTAAAAGGTCACAGCCTCATATTCTAATAAAGGAAAAGTCCTTCTGACAGCTAACTGTTTCTAATCTGGAATCTTAACTCTTACCAGATAGGGATAAATTAATTAAATTTTAATTAGTTTTTTTTTTACTTTTGTTTGCTGACCTAGTCCATAGCACTAAACAGTATTAATAAAATAGGTCCCTGGCAGGGCTCACAATCTAAGCTCAGTGTGCTTTTCGAGGACTTGAATACAACCCACCAAACAAGGGGAGATTCTACAAACTCCATGAAGATGTTGCCCCAGGACAGCAGAACTGTAGATAGATGATAAGATGGTCACGGTCTGATACGATCCCGCTGGCACTCAGACTCATTGACTGAACTGGTGGTGCTGCTACTATTCTATTGGACTAGATAGATAGATATGAGATAGATAGATAGATAGATAGATAGATAGATAGATAGATAGATAGATGATAGATAGATAGATAGATAGGAGATAGATAGATAGATAGGAGATAGATAGATAGATAGGAGATAGATAGATAGGAGATAGATAGATAGATAGATAGATAGGAGATAGATAGATAGGAGATAGATAGATAGATAGATAGATAGATAGGAGATAGGTAGATAGATAGATAGATAGATAGATAGATAGATAGATAGATAGATAGATAGAAGATAGTAGATAGATAAGAATTTCAGAATGAATACAGCACTCGTGTAGCAATAGATATGGTGCCAAGCGGTATATACCAGCGACCACCCGGTATAGGTAATATAAATCAGAAGATAGATAGATAGATAGACTGATAGATAGGTAGATAGATAGATAGATAGATAGACTGATAGATAGATAGATAGATAGATAGATAGATAGATAGATAGAAGATAGATAGATAGAGAATAGATAGATAGATAGATAGATAGATAAGAGATAGATAGATAGATAGATAGATAGATAGATAGATAGATAGGAGATAGATAGATAGGAGATAGATAGATAGATAGATAGATAGATAGATAATTGATAGATAGATAGATAGATAGATAGATAATAGATAGATAGGAGATAGATAAATAGGAGATAGATAGGAGATAGATAGATAGATAGATAGATAGATAGATAGATAGATAGATAGGAGATAGATAGATAGGAGATAGATAGATAGATAGATAGATAATTGATAGATAGATAGATAGATAGATAATAGATAGATAGGAGATAGATAGGAGATAGATAGATAGATAGATAGATAGATAGATAGATAGATAGATAGATAGATGATAGATAGGAGATAGATAGATAGATAGGAGATAGATAGATAGATAGATAGATAGATAGATAGATAGATAGATAGATAGATAGATCTTAACCTAACATCTGGCTGTAATGATAATGAATTATATATAAATCCTATACATATTCCATAGTAGCAGCTGAAGGTGCAGCCTGAGCATAGAAGCATAAATCTGCATTATCACTGCCGGGAATATTGGTTAGAAGCTGATGGAACTATCTAGAAAACCCTCTCTGGTTAAAACATGTCAAATATGGATGCAAAAAACAGCTAATCGTATACATTATGTGCA